>NW_028284313.1:22500-26591 GCF_059516105.1 Syngnathus floridae | reverse complement strand
GTCCGCCTCGGCTGGTTCCCCAGGTCGGTCACCAAAAGTGAAAATTCGGCCTCTTCTCCTGGAAGTCTGGCCAAGTTTGGCGAATATTTTCTGAGTGCCAACGACTCAACCAGCCTAAAGTGTCCGCCTCGGCTGGTTCCCCATAACGGCCACCAAAAGTGAAAATTCGGCCTCTTCTCCTGGAAGTCAAGCCAAGTTTGGCAAATATTTTCTAAGTGCCAACGACTCAACCAGCGCAAAGTGTCCGCCTCGGCTGGTTCCCCATAACGGCCATGAAAAGTGAAAATTCGGCCTCTTCTCCTGGAAGTCAAGCCAAGTTTGGCAAATATTTTCTAAGTGCCAACGACTCAACCAGCGTAAAGTGTCCGCCTCGGCTGGTTCCCCAGGTCGGCCACCAAAAGTGAAAATTCGGCCTCTTCTCCTGGAAGTCTTGCCAAGTTTGGCGAATATTTTCTGAGTGCCAACGACTCAACCAGCCTAAAGTGTCCGCCTCGGCTGGTTCCCCATAGCGGCCACCAAAAGTGAAAATTCGGCCTCTTCTCCTGGAAGTCAAGCCAAGTTTGGCAAATATTTTCTAAGTGCCAACGACTCAACCAGCGCAAAGTGTCCGCCTCGGCTGGTTCCCCATAACGGCCATGAAAAGTGAAAATTCGGCCTCTTCTCCTGGAAGTCAAGCCAAGTTTGGCAAATATTTTCTAAGTGCCAACGACTCAACCAGCGTAAAGTGTCCGCCTCGGCTGGTTCCCCAGGTCGGCCACCAAAAGTGAAAATTCGGCCTCTTCTCCTGGAAGTCTTGCCAAGTTTGGCGAATATTTTCTAAGTGCCAACGACTCAACCAGCGTAAAGTGTCCGCCTCGGCTGGTTCCCCAGGTCGGCCACCAAAAGTGAAAATTCGGCCTCTTCTCCTGGAAGTCAAGCCAAGTTTGGCAAATATTTTCTAAGTGCCAACGACTCAACCAGCGTAAAGTGTCCGCCTCGGCTGGTTCCCCAGGTCGGTCACCAAAAGTGAAAATTCGGCCTCTTCTCCTGGAAGTCAAGCCAAGTTTGGCAGATATTTTCTAAGTGCCAACGACTCAACCAGCGTAAAGTGTCCGCCTCGGCTGGTTCCCCAGGTCGGCCACCAAAAGTGAAAATTCGGCCTCTTCTCCTGGAAGTCAAGCCAAGTTTGGCAAATATTTTCTAAGTGCCAACGACTCAACCAGCGTAAAGTGTCCGCCTCGGCTGGTTCCCCATAACGGCCACCAAAAGTGAAAATTCGGCCTCTTCTCCTGGAAGTCAAGCCATGTTTGGCAAATATTTTCTAAGTGCCAACGGCTCTTGAGCCGAAAAGTGTCCGCCTCGGCTGGTTCCCCATAACGGCCACCAAAAGTGAAAATTCGGCCTCTTCTCCTGGAAGTCAAGCCAAGTTTGGCAAATATTTTCTAAGTGCCAACGGCTCTTGAGCCGAAAAGTGTCCGCCTCGGCTGGTTCCCCAGGTCGGCCACCAAAAGTGAAAATTCGGCCTCTTCTCCTGGAAGTCAAGCCAAGTTTGGCAAATATTTTCTAAGTGCCAACGGCTCTTGAGCCGAAAAGTGTCCGCCTCGGCTGGTTCCCGCGGTCGGCCTTCAAAAGCGAAAATTCGGCCTCTTCCCCTGGTAGCCCTGCCAACTTGTGCGAATTTTTTCTAAGTGCCAACGGCTCTTGAGCCGAAAAGTGTCCGCCTCGGCTGGTTCCCTCGGTCGGCCCCAAAAAGCGAAAATTCGGCCTCTCCCTCTTTAGGTACCAGGGGCTGGGGTACCAGGGGGAGGGTGCAGTACCAACTTTGGTCTTCAGGTGCGCCAGAGTACGCTAAATGGTCCCCCTAGTCAGCGTACTCATCAACGATTTACCCCCCTTTCGCAAAATATAGTCAGAACGAGCATGGGGGGCGCATAATTTACCCCACAAAATGAAAGGGCCCGGTGCCGAGCGCTTGGTCATGGCCGCCAGCAGCGCCCCTTGCTCGGTGGGAACACAACACGCAGGGTTGCACAGCACCCTGGAAGGCACAAAGAGAGTGAAAAATTTTCTAAGTGTCACTCTTGACGAAAAATGTCTAAGTGCCTCTCTTGACGAAAAATTTCTAAGTGCCACGCTTGACGAAAAATGTCTAAGTGCCACAGCGCTCGAAAATTTCCTAAGTGCGAGCACGGCTGTGAAATATTCAAAGTACAAGGAACGCTGGCAGAATCTCTCGACGGCCGTCTGCTCCCGGCGGCCGCCGTGAAGTCTCCCCTCCCGGGGACGGCTGTCTGCTCCCGGCAGCCGTCCTTAACCCCCTCCCCACACGTTGGACGAACACCAGCCGAGGGCGAAAGGCTCGCGGTGTGGAAGGATCGTGGCCACGGCTAATCTAGCGATGCCCGCGTTGGACGGTCACACCGCACGACAGAGCGGGGCCTGCATCCGGCGCGAGGCGGCCTTCAGGCACGTGGCTCGAGACGACCTCACCCGCCCTAGCCCGGAGCGGAAAGACTTTGAAATTTTCAAAGTCCAAGGAACACTGGCAGAATGGGAGGACCGGCCGCCTCCTTAAACACAGGCCGGAGAGATGGAGCGGGATCAGCGGCCCGCGCGTTGAGCGAACACCGGCCGAGGGCGAAAGGCTCGCGGTGTGGAAGGATCGTGGCCACGGCTAATCTAGCGATGCCCGCGTTGGACGGTCACACCGCACGACAGAGCGGGGCCTGCATCCGGCGCGAGGCGGCCTTCAGGCACGTGGTTCGAGACGACCTCACCCGCCCTAGCCCGGAGCGGAAAGACTTTGAAATAGTCAAAGTCCAAGGAACACTGGCAGAATCTCTCGACGGCCGTCTGCTCCCGGCGGCCGCCGTGAAGTCTCCCCTCCCGGGGACGGCTGTCTGCTCCCGGCAGCCGTCCATAACCCCCTCCCCACACGTTGGTTGAACATCAGCCGAGGGCGAAAGGCTCGCGGTGTGGAAGGATCGTGGCCACGGCTAATCTAGCGATGCCCGCGTTGGACGGTCACACCGCACGACAGAGCGGGGCCTGCATCCGGCGCGAGGCGGCCTTCAGGCACGTGGTTCGAGACGACCTCACCCGCCCTAGCCCGGAGCGGAAAGACTTTTCAAAGTCCAAGGAACACTGGCAGAATGGGAGGACCGGCCGCCTCCTTAAACACAGGCCGGAGCGACCGAGCGGGATCAGCGGCCCGCGCGCAGGGTCTTTGAAATGTACAAAGTCCTAGGGACAATGGCAGAATCGCTCGACGGCCGTCTGCTCCCGGCGGCCGCGGTGAAGGGACTGTACACCCCACCCGGGGACGGCTGTCTGCTCCCGGCAGCCGTCCTTCCCCCCCACCCCACACGTTGACCGACACCGGCCGAGGGCGAAAGGCTCGCGGTGTGGAAGGATCGTGGCC
This sequence comes from Syngnathus floridae, assembly GCF_059516105.1. Lineage (NCBI taxonomy): Eukaryota > Metazoa > Chordata > Actinopteri > Syngnathiformes > Syngnathidae > Syngnathus > Syngnathus floridae. Next base: position 23,191 of record NW_028284313.1, on the reverse strand, counting down.
ACGGCTAATCTAGCGATGCCCGCGTTGGACGGTCACACCGCACGACAGAGCGGGGCCTGCATCCGGCGCGAGGCGGCCTTCAGGCACGTGGTTCGAGACGACCTCACCCGCCCTAGCCCGGAGCGAAAAGACTTTGAAATATTCAAAGTCCAAGGAACACTGGCAGAATGGGAGGACCGGCCGCCTCCTTAAACACAGGCCGGAGCGACCGAGCGGGATCAGCGGCCCGCGCGGAGGGTCTTTAAAATGTACAAAGTCCTAGGAACAATGGCAGAATCGCTCGACGGCCGTCTGCTCCCGGCGGCCGCGGTGGAAGGACTGTACACCCCACCCGGGGACGGCTGTCTGCTCCCGGCAGCCGTCCTTCCCCCCCACCCACACGTTGACCGACACCGGCCGAGGGCGAAAGGCTCGCGGTGTGGAAGGATCGTGGCCACGGCTAATCTAGCGATGCCCGCGTTGGACGGTCACACCGCACGACAGAGCGGGGCCGCATCTGGCGCGAGGCGGCCTTCAGGCACGTGGTTCGAGACGACCTCACCCGCCCTAGCCCGGAGCGGAAAGACTTTGAAATTTTCAAAGTCCAAGGAACACTGGCAGAATGGGAGGACCGGCCGCCTCCTTAAACACAGGCCGGGCGAAAAATATGCGAATGTTGGGTCTCATCCAAGAAAGGGAGTTACCGGCCGCC
>NW_028284313.1:0-10000 GCF_059516105.1 Syngnathus floridae | reverse complement strand
AACACGCACTTTGCGTCGGACGCCGGTCCCAAAGCGCCACCCCGGACCACCACAAGGCTACAGCCACCATCCCCAAGCGCCACCCCCGACCGCGACAAGTCGACCGCCACCAGGCGACCACCACCACCACCATCCCCAAGCGCCACCCCCGACCGCCACCAGGCGACAGCCACCATCCCCAAGCGCCACCCCCGACCGCCACCAGGCGACAGCCACCATCCCCAAGCGCCACCCCCGACCGCCACAAGGCGACCGCCACCATCCCCAAGCGCCACCCCCGACCGCCACAAGGCGACCGCCACCATCCCCAAGCGCCACCCCCCGACCGCCACCCCCCGACCGCCACCCCCCGACCGCCACAAGGCGACCGCCACCATCCCCAAGCGCCACCCCCCGACCGCCACCCCCCGACCGCCACCAGCCGACCGCCACCAGCCGACCGCCACCAGCCGACCGCCACCAGCCGTTCGCGGTGTGCGCCTCCGGCGCCACCGGTCCCAAGCACCATCCCCAAGCGCCATCCCCGACCGCCACCCCCCGACCGCCACCCCCCGACCGCCACCAGCCGACCGCCACCAGCCGACCGCCACCAGCCGTTCGCGGTGTGCGCCTCCGGCGCCACCGGTCCCAAGCACCATCCCCAAGCACCATCCCCGACCGCCACCCCCCGACCGCCACCCCCCGACCGCCACCAGCCGACCGCCACCAGCCGACCGCCACCAGCCGACCGCCACCAGCCGTTCGCGGTGTGCGCCTCCGGCGCCACCGGTCCCAAGCACCATCCCCAAGCACCATCCCCGACCGCCACCCCCCGACCGCCACCAGCCGACCGCCACCCAGCGACCGCCACCCGCCGTTCGCGGTGTGCGCCGTTATCCGCCTCTCGGTGGTCCTTGCCGGGCGTGGGTCGGCGTCCACTGTCGGTACGTTACGGGACCATAATTGGCCCGCGGACCAGCCGGCGGGGCTCTCTTGAGAGCTTACCCGCCTTTGCTGGTTCCCCGGTCGGCCACGAGTAGCGAGAATTCGGCCTCTTCGCCCGGAGCGCGGCTCAACTTTTGCAAAAATGCACTAAGTGCCAAAGCCCATTCATTTACAACGGCGTGTCCGCCAGAGGGCGCGTTTCCCGCCGCGGACCGGCCGGCGGGGCTCGTCGGAGAGCGTGTCCGCCTCTCGGTGGTCCTTGCCGGGCGTGGGTCGGCGTCCGCTGTCGGTACTTTACGGGACCACGTTCGGCCCGCGGACCAGCCGGCGGGGCTCTCTTGAAAGCTTACCCGCCTTCGCTGGTTCCCTAGTCGGCCACGAGTGGCGAGAATTCGGCCTCTTCGCCCGGAGCGCGGCTCAACTTCAGCGAAAATGCACTAAGTGCCAAAGCCCATTCATTTACAACGGCGTGTCCGCCAGAGGGCGCATTTCCCGCCGCGGACCGGCCGGCGGGGCTCGTCGGAGAGCGTGTCCGCCTCTCGGTGGTCCTTACCGGGCGTGGGTCGGCGTCCGCTGTGGGTACGTTACGGGACCACGTTCGGCCCGCGGACCAGCCGGCGGGGCTCTCTTGAATGCTTGCCCGCCTTCGCTGGTTCCCTGGTCGGCCACGAGTAGCGAGAATTCGGCCTCTTCGCCCGGAGCGCGGTTCAACTTTTGCGAAAATGCACTAAGTGCCAAAGCCCATTCATTTACAACGGCGTGTCCGCCAGAGGGCGCATTTCCCGCCGCGGACCAGCCGGCGGGACCCGCTTGACTTCCTATCCGCCTTCGCTGGTTCCCAAGTCGGCCAGAATTCCGGGCCGCGATCGCTAACTCGCGGGACCGCAATTGGCCCGCGGACCAGCCGGCGGGGCTCTCTCGAGAGCTTACCCGCCTTCGCTGGTTCCCTGGTGGGCCACGAGTGGCGAGAATTCGGCCTCTTCGCCCGGAGCGCGGCTCAACTTTTGCGAAAATGCACTAAGTGCCAAAGCCCATTCATTTACAACGGCGTGTCCGCCAGAGGGCGCATTTCCCGCCGCGGACCGGCCGGCGGGGCTCGTCGGAGAGCGTGTCCGCCTCTGGGTGGTCCTTGCCGGGCGTGGGTCGGCGTCCGCTGTCGGTACTTTACGGGACCACGTTCGGCCCGCGGACCAGCCGGCGGGGCTCTCTTGAAAGCTTACCCGCCTTCGCTGGTTCCCTGGTCGGCCGCGAGTAGCGAGAATTCGGCCTCTTCGCCCGGAGCGCGGTTCAACTTTTGCGAAAATGCACTAAGTGCCAAAGCCCATTCATTTACAACGGCGTGTCCGCCAGAGGGCGCATTTCCCGCCGCGGACCAGCCGGCGGGACCCGCTTGACTTCCTATCCGCCTTCGCTGGTTCCCAAGTCGGCCAGAATTCCGGGCCGCGACCGGTAACTCGCGGGACCCTAAATGGCCCGCGGACCAGCCGGCGGGGCTCTCTTGAGAGCTTACCCGCCTTCGCTGGTTCCCTGGTCGGCCACGAGTAGCGAGAATTCGGCCTCTTCGCCCGGAGCGCGGCTCAACTTTTGCGAAAATGCACTAAGTGCCAAACCCCATTCATTTACAACGGCGTGTCCGCCAGAGGGCGCATTTCCCGCCGCGGACCGGCCGGCGGGGCTCGTCGGAGAGCGTGTCCGCCTCTGGGTGGTCCTTGCCGGGCGTGGGTCGGCGTCCGCTGTCGGTAGGTGACGGGACCACGTTCGGCCCGCGGACCAGCTGGCGGGGCTCCATAGAAAGCTTACCCGCCTTCGCTGGTTCCCCGGTCGGCCACGAGTGGCGAGAATTCGGCCTCTTCACCTGGAGCGCGGAGCGACTTTTGCCAAATTTTTTCTAAGTGCCAAGGGCTCTCGCGCCGCGTTGCGTCCGCCTCTGCTGGTTCCCCGGTCGGCCACGAGTGGCGAGAATTCGGCCTCTTCACCTGGAGCGCGGAGCGACTTTTGCCAAATTTTTTCTAAGTGCCAAGGGCTCTCGCGCCGCGTTGCGTCCGCCTCTGCTGGTTCCCCGGTCGGCTGCGAGTGGCGAGAATTCGGCCTCTTCACCTGGAGCGCGGAGCGACTTTTGCCAAAATTTTTCTAAGTGCCAAGGGCTCTCGCGCCGCGATGCGTCCGCCTCTGCTGGTTCCCCGGTCGGCCGCGAGTGGCGAGAATTCGGCCTCTTCACCCGGAGCCCGGGCCGACTCCCGCCGATATGATCACATCATGATCCAATAGCGAGTGTCGTATAACTATAACATGATGTACAAAATAAATATATAAATATTAACATCCCCTATAAACATTAAATATATAAATATTAACATCACCTATAAACATTAAACATATAAATATTAACATCACCTATAAACATTATGAATACAATGTTTATAACCGAATGGTCACTTTGTATTATTTGGCTGTAAATGCAATCATATGTAGTATATATCATGTATTTATCCACGAACCGTTAAAAAGATGTCAAGTCGGGCTACCTTAAGAGAGTCATAGTTACTCCCGCCGTTTACCCGCCTGTGTGCGAGAGGCGGTGTAATTTCTCTCCGTGTCCGCTGGAGGGAGGTATTTCCCCGTTACGACCTCCGGGAAGATCAGCGGGACGCGGAGAACGCTTAGCCGGGGCGCTGGAAGCCTCGTTCGGCTTAGAAAGTGAGGTGGAAAGCAGTCGGGGAACCGGCTGGGGGTGCTCTGGAAGTTCAGCGGGCCGCGTAAAACGCTTAGCCGGGGCTCTGGAAGCCTCGTTCGGCTTAAACAGTGAGGAGGAAAGCACTCGGGGAACCGGCTGGAGGTGCTCCGGAAGCTCAGCGGGCCGCGTAAAACGCTTAGCCGAGGCTCTGGAAGCCTCGTTCGGCTTAAACATTGAGGAGGAAAGCATCATGAGAACCGGCTGGAGGTGCTGTGGAAGCTCAGCGGGCCGCGTAAAACGCTTAGCCGGGGCTCTGGAAGCCTCGTTCGGCTTAAACAGTGAGGAGGAAAGCACTCGGGGAACCGGCTGGAGGTGCTGTGGAAGCTCGGCGGGTCGCGTAAAACGCTTAGCCGAGGCTCTGGAAGCCTCCTCGGGCGTCAAGAGTTAGGAGAAAAAGCACCCCCGAGAACCGGCCGGGTCCTCCACGAACCGCTAAAAAGATGTCGAGTGCCGCTACCTTAAGAGAGTCATAGTTACTCCCGCCGTTTGGCCGAAGGTGTATTTACTCGCCGTGTCCGCTGGAGGGAGGTATTTCCCCGCTCCAACGTCACCGGCGGCTTCCGAACGTCTCCCCGAGCGCTCGGAAGTCCGCGCGGGGGGGGAGAAGCGGGCCGTGCGAGGTACCGGGTGGAGCTGGACCGTCACCGGGTCCGCTCGTCGTGCGCGCCGGCCGCTGGAAGTCGCATAAAGCTCCGCGATCTCATCCGCGGAGTGCAGATCCGCTGGGCTGGAGCTATTTTGGGCCACTTGGCGCGCGCGCACGGCCTCCCGGAGGTGCCGGGTGGAGTGCGCGAGCGCACCGGCCGCTGGAAGTCGCATAAAGCTCCGCGATCTCATCCGCGGAGCTTGTAAAGTGCAGATCCGCTGGGCTGGAGCTATTTTGGGCCACTTGGCGCGCGCGCACGGCCTCCCGGAGGTGCCGGGTGGAGTGCGCGAGCGCACCGGCCGCTGGAAGTCGCATAAAGCTCCGCGATCTCATCCGCGGTGCTTGTAAACAGCCGATCCGGTCGTCTTGGAGCTATTTTCGGCCACTTGGCGCGCGCGCACGGCCTCCCGGATGGTGCCGGGTGGAGTGCGCGAGCGCACCGGCCGCTGGAAGTCGAATGAAGCTCCGCGATCTCATCCGCGGTGTTTGTAAAGTGCAGATCCGCTGGGCTGGAGCTATTTTGGGCCACTTGGCGCGCGCGCACGGCCTCCCGGAGGTGCCGGGTGGAGTGCGCGAGCGCACCGGCCGCTGGAAGTCGAATGAAGCTCCGCGATCTCATCCGCGGAGCTTGTAAAGTGAAGATCCGGTCGGCTAGGAGCTATTTTCGGCCACTTGGCGCGCGCGCACGGCCTCCCGGAGGTGCCGGGTGGAGTGCGCGAGCGCACCGGCCGCTGGAAGTCGAATGAAGCTCCGCGATGTCATCCGCGGTGCTTGTAAAGTGCAGATCCGGTCGGCTAGGAGCTATTTTCGGCCACTTGCGCATGCGCACGGCCTCCCGGAGGTTCCGGGCGGCGTGCGTAAGCGCACGGGCCGCTGGAAGTCGATTAATGCTCCGCGATCTCATCCGCGGTGCTTACAACTAGCCGATCCGGTCGGCCTGGAGCTATTTTCGGCCACTTGCGCATGCGCACGGCCTCCCGGAGGTGCCGGGTGGAGTGCGCGAGCGCACCGGCCGCTGGAAGTCGAATAATGCTCCGCGATCTCATCCGCGGTGCTCGCAAACAGCCGATCCGGTCGGCCTGGAGCTATTTTCGGCCACTTGGCCCGCGCGCACGGCCTCCCGGCTGTCCCGGTGGTCCCGGTCGCCTCCACGGACGGTTAAAAAAACCTCAAGTGAGCCTACCATAAGAGAGTGACAGTTACTCCCGCATTTTGGCTACTCAAAGTGCCACCAGACGCGCAGCAACGCGAGTGTGCGCTAAGTGCGAGAGCTGGCGTATTTACCCGCCGTGTCCGCTAGAGGGAGGTATTTCCCCGTTACGACCTCCGGGAAGATCACCGGGACGCGTAAAACGCTTAGCCGGGGCTCTGGAAGCCTCGTTCGGCTTAGAAAGTGAGGAGGAATGCATCATGAGAACCGGCTGGAGGTGCTCTGGAAGTCCAGCGGGCCGCGTAAAACGCTTAGCCGAGGCTCTGGAAGCCTCGTTCGGCTTAAAGAGTGAGGAGTGAAGCACCCGGAGAACCGGCTGGAAGTGCTGTGGAGGCTCGGCGGGCCGCGTAAAACGCTTAGCCGAGGCTCTGGAAGCCTCCTCGGGCGTCAAGAGTGAGGAGGAAAGCACTCGGGGAACCGGCTGGAGGTGCTTTGGAAGCTCATCGGCCCGCGGAAAACGCTTAGCCGGGGCTCTGGAAGCCTCCTCGGGGGTCAAGAGTTAGGAGAAAAAGCACCCCCGAGAACCGGCCGGGTCCTCCACGAACCGCTAAAAAGATGTCGAGTGCCGCTACCTTAAGAGAGTCATAGTTACTCCCGCCGTTTGGCCGATGGTGTATTTACTCGCCGTGTCCGCTGGAGGGAGGTATTTCCCCGCTCCAACGTCACCGGCGGCTTCCGAACGTCTCCCGGAGCGCTCGGAAGTCCGCGCGGGGGGGAGGAGCGGGCCGTGCGAGGTACCGGATGGAGCTGGACCGTCACCGGGTCCGCTCGTCGTGCGCGCCGGCCGCTGGAAGTCGAAAAAAGCTCCGCGATCTCATCCGCGGAGTGCAGATCCGCTGGGCTGGAGCTATTTTGGGCCACTTGGCGCGCGCGCACGGCCTCCCGGAGGTGCCGGGTGGAGTGCGCGAGCGCACCGGCCGCTGGAAGTCGGATGAAGCTCCGCGATCTCATCCGCGGAGCTTGTAAAGTGCAGATCCGGTCGGCTAGGAGCTATTTTCGGCCACTTGCGCATGCGCACGGCCTCCCGGAGGTTCCGGGCGGCGTGCGTAAGCGCACGGGCCGCTGGAAGTCGAATAATGCTCCGCGATCTCATCCGCGGTGCTTACAACTAGCCGATCCGGTCGGCCTGGAGCTATTTTCGGCCACTTGGCCCGCGCGCACGGCCTCCCGGCTGTCCCGGTGGTCCCGGTCGCCTCCGCGGACGGTTAAAAAAATCTCAAGTGAGCCTACCTTAAGAGAGTGACAGTTACTCCCGCCGTTTGGCTTCTCGAAGTGCCATCAGACGCGCAGCAACGGGTGTGTGCGCTAAGTGCGAGAGCTGGCGTATTTACTCGCCGTGTCCGCTAGAGGGAGGTATTTCCCCGTTACGACCTCCGGGAAGATCACCGGGACGCGTAAAACGCTTAGCCGGGGCTCTGGAAGCCTCCTTCGGCTTAAAGAGTGAGGAGGAATGCATCATGAGAACCGGCTGGAGGTGCTGTGGAAGCTCAGCGGGCCGCGTAAAACGCTTAGCCGGGGCTCTGGAAGCCTCGTTCGGCTTAAACAGTGAGGAGGAAAGCACTCGGGGAACCGGCTGGAGGTGCTGTGGAAGCTCGGCGGGTCGCGTAAAACGCTTAGCCGAGGCTCTGGAAGCCTCCTCGGGCGTCAAGAGTTAGGAGGAAAGCACCCGGGGAACCGGCTGGAGGTGCTCTGGAAGCTCAGCGGGCCGCGTAAAACGCTTACCCGGGGCGCTGGAAGCCTCCTCGGGCGTCAAGAGTTAGGAGGAATGCACCCGGGGAAGCGGCTGGAGGTGCTCTGGAAGTCCAGCGGGCCGCGTAAAACGCTTAGCCGGGGCTCTGGAAGCCTCGTTCGGCTTAGAAAGTGAGGAGGAATGCACCCGGGGAACCGGCTGGAGGTGCTCTGGAAGCTCAGCGGGCCGCGTAAAACGTTTAGCCGGGGCTCTGGAAGCCTCGTTCGGCTTAAACAGTGAGGAGGAAAGCAGCCGTGGAACCGGCTGGAGGTGCGGTGGAAGCTCAGCGGGCCGCGTAAAACGCTTAGCCGGGGCTCTGGAAGCCTCCTCGGGCGTCAAGAGTTAGGAGGAAAGCCTGATGAGAACCGGCTGGAGGTGCTGTGGAAGCTCAGCGGGCCGCGTAAAACGCTTAGCCGAGGCTCTGGAAGCCTCCTCGGGCTTCAAGAGTTAGGAGGAAAGCCCCATGAGAACCGGCTGGAGGTGCGGTGGAAGCTCAGCGGGCCGCGTAAAACGCTTAGCCGGGGCTCTGGAAGCCTCGTTCGGCTTAAAGAGTGAGGAGGAATGCATCATGAGAACCGGCTGGAGGTGCTGTGGAAGCTCAGCGGGCCGCGTAAAACGCTTAGCCGAGGCTCTGGAAGCCTCCTCGGGCTTCAAGAGTGAGGAGGAAAGCACCCGTGGAACCGGCTGGAGGTGCTCTGGAAGCTCAGCGGGCCGCGTAAAACGCTTAGCCGGGGCGCTGGAAGCCTCCTCGGGCGTCAAGAGTGAGGAGGAAATCATCATAAGAACCGGCTGGAGGTGCTGTGGAAGTCCAGCGGGCCGCGTAAAACACTTAGCCGAGGCTCTGGAAGCCTCCTCGGGCGTCAAGAGTTAGGAGGAAAGCCTCATGAGAACCGGCTGGAGGTGCTGTGGAAGCTCGGCGGGCCGCGTAAAACGCTTAGCCGGGGTGCTGGAAGCCTCCTCGGGCGTCAAGAGTTAGGAGGAAAGCATCATAAGAACCGGCTGGGGGTGCTGTGGAAGTCCAGCGGGCCGCGTAAAACGCTTAGCCGAGGCTCTGGAAGCCTCGTTCGGCTTAAAGAGTGAGGAGGAATGCATCATGAGAACCGGCTGGAGGTGCTGTGGAAGCTCAGCGGGCCGCGTAAAACGCTTATCCGAGGCTCTGGAAGCCTCCTCGGGCTTCAAGAGTGAGGAGGAAAGCACCCGTGGAACCGGCTGGAGGTGCTCTGGAAGCTCAGCGGGCCGCGTAAAACGCTTAGCCGGGGCGCTGGAAGCCTCCTCGGGCGTCAAGAGTGAGGAGGAAATCATCATAAGAACCGGCTGGAGGTGCTGTGGAAGTCCAGCGGGCCGCGTAAAACACTTAGCCGAGGCTCTGGAAGCCTCCTCGGGCGTCAAGAGTTAGGAGGAAAGCCTCATGAGAACCGGCTGGAGGTGCTGTGGAAGCTCGGCGGGCCGCGTAAAACGCTTAACCGGGGCTCTGGAAGCCTCGTTCGGCTTACGAAGCGAGGAGGAACGCACCCGGAGAATGACATTTTGATATGATTTGACCCTAAATGGCCCGCGGACCAGCCGGCGGGACCTCGGTGAAGACCCATCCGCCTCGCGGTGGTCCCCGGCCGGCTAGAGTTCCGGACCGCGATCGGTACCTCGCGGGACCCTAAATGGCCCGCGGACCAGCCGGCGGGACCTCGGTGAAGACCCATCCGCCTCGCGGTGGTCCCTGGCCGGGTAGAATTCCGGACCGCGATCGGTACCTCGCGGGACCCTAAATGGCCCGCGGACCAGCCGGCGGGACCTCGGTGAAGACCCATCCGCCTCGCGGTGGTCCCCGGCCGGGTAGAATTCCGGACCGCGATCGTAACCTCGCGGGACCCTAAATGGCCCGCGGACCAGCCGGCGGGACCTCGGTGAAGACCCATCCGCCTCGCGGTGGTCCCCGGCCGGGTAGAATTCCGGACCGCGATCGCTAACTTGCGGGACCCTAAATGGCCCGCGGACCAGCCGGCGGGACCTCGGTGACCACCCATCCGCCTCGCGGTGGTCCCTGGCCGGCTAGAAATCCGGACCGCGATCGGTAATTTGCGGGACCCTAAATGGCCCGCGGACCAGCCGGCGGGACCTCGGTGAAGACCTATCCGCCTCGCGGTGGTCCCCGGCCGGCTAGAATTCCGGACCGCGATCGCTAATTCGCGGGACCCTAAATGGCCCGCGGACCATCCGGCGGGACCTCGGTGACCACCCATCCGCCTCGCGGTGGTCCCTGGCCGGCTAGAATTCCGGACCGCGATCGGTAATTCGCGGGACCCTAAATGGCCCGCGGACCAGCCGGCGGGACCTCGGTGAAGACCTATCCGCCTCGCGGTGGTCCCTGGCCGGCTAGACTTCCGGACCGCGACCGCTAACTCGCGGGACCCTAAATGGCCCGCGGACCAGCCGGCGGGACCTCGGTGAAGACCCATCCGCCTCGCGGTGGTCCCCGGCCGGGTAGAATTCCGGACCGCGATCGGTACCTCGCGGGACCCTAAATGGCCCGCGGACCAGCCGGCGGGACCTCGGTGAAGACCCATCCGCCTCGCGGTGGTCCCTGGCCGGGTAGAATTCCGGGCCGCGATCGCTAACTCGCGGGACCCTAAATGGCCCGCGGACCAGCCGGCGGGACCTCGGTGACCACCCATCCGCCTCGCGGTGGTCCCCGGCCGGGTAGAATTCCGGACCGCGATCGGTACCTCGCGGGACCCTAAATGGCCCGCGGACCAGCCGGCG
>NW_028284312.1:0-26779 GCF_059516105.1 Syngnathus floridae | reverse complement strand
AAGCTTGGAGCCGTGTTATCTTCTACTGTGATTACTTGAACTAAGTCCGTTGAGTTACCACAGTTATCCGTTGCTGTCCAGGTTCTTCTTAGCTCATAGCTATCTTCACAGGTGCCGTCAATGCGCTGCTCATTGAAGCTGATTGACACATCGCTATCGCAGTTATCATCAGCACTCATCGTTGCTGGTGCAGGAACTACATCGCATTCTACTGTGATGTCCGCAGCTGTAGTCGTGAAGCTTGGAGCCGTGTTATCTTCTACTGTGATTACTTGAACTAAGTCCGTTGAGTTACCACAGTTGTCCGTTGCTGTCCAGGTTCTTCTTAGCTCATAGCTATCTTCACAGGTGCCGTCAATGCGCTGCTCATTGAAGCTGATTGACACATCGCTATCGCAGTTATCATCAGCACTCATCGTTGCGGGCGCAGGAACTACATCGCATTCTACTGTAATGTCCGCAGCTGTAGTCGTGAAGCTTGGAGCCGTATTATCTTCTACTGTGATTACTTGAACTAAGTCCGTTGAGTTACCACAGTTGTCCGTTGCTGTCCAGGTTCTTCTTAGCTCATAGCTATCTTCACAGGTGCCGTCAATGCGCTGTTCATTGAAGCTGATTGACACATCGCTATCGCAGTTATCATCAGCACTCATCGTTGCGGGCGCAGGAACTACATCGCATTCTACTGTAATGTCCGCAGCTGTAGTCGTGAAGCTTGGAGCCGTGTTATCTTCTACCGTGATTACTTGAACTAAGTCCGTTGAGTTACCACAGTTATCCGTTGCTGTCCAGGTTCTTCTTAGCTCATAGCTATCTTCGCAGGTGCCGTCGATGCGCTGCTCATTGAAGCTGATTGACACATCGCTATCGCAGTTATCATCAGCACTCATCGTTGCGGGCGCAGGAACTACATCGCATTCTACTGTAATGTCCGCAGCCGTAGTTGTGAAGCTTGGAGCGGTATTATCTTCTACTGTGATTACTTGAACTAAGTCCGTTGAGTTACCACAGTTATCCGTTGCTGTCCAGGTTCTTCTTAACTCATAGCTATCTTCACAGGTGCCGTCGATGCGCTGCTCATTGAAGCTGATTGACACATCGCTATCGCAGTTATCATCAGCACTCATCGTTGCGGGCGCAGGAACTACATCGCATTCTACTGTGATGTCCGCAGCTGTAGTCGTGAAGCTTGGAGCCGTGTTATCTTCTACTGTGATTACTTGAACTAAGTCCGTTGAGTTACCACAGTTGTCCGTTGCTGTCCAGGTTCTTCTTAGCTCATAGCTATCTTCGCAGGTGCCGTCAATGCGCTGCTCATTGAAGCTGATTGACACATCGCTATCGCAGTTATCATCAGCACTCATCGTTGCGGGCGCAGGAACTACATCGCATTCTACTGTAATGTCCGCAGCGGTAGTCGTGAAGCTTGGAGCCGTGTTATCTTCTACTGTGATTACTTGAACTAAGTCCGTTGAGTTACCACAGTTGTCCGTTGCTGTCCAGGTTCTTCTTAGCTCATAGCTATCTTCACAGGTGCCGTCAATGCGCTGCTCATTGAAGCTGATTGACACATCGCTATCGCAGTTATCATCAGCACTCATCGTTGCGGGCGCAGGAACTACATCGCATTCTACTGTAATGTCCGCAGCTGTAGTCGTGAAGCTTGGAGCCGTGTTATCTTCTACTGTGATTACTTGAACTAAGTCCGTTGAGTTACCACAGTTATCCGTTGCTGTCCAGGTTCTTCTTAGCTCATAGCTATCTTCGCAGGTGCCGTCAATGCGCTGCTCATTGAAGCTGATTGACACATCGCTATCGCAGTTATCATCAGCACTCATCGTTGCGGGCGCAGGAACTACATCGCATTCTACTGTAATGTCCGCAGCGGTAGTCGTGAAGCTTGGAGCCGTGTTATCTTCTACTGTGATTACTTGAACTAAGTCCGTTGAGTTACCACAGTTGTCCGTTGCTGTCCAGGTTCTTCTTAGCTCATAGCTATCTTCACAGGTGCCGTCAATGCGCTGCTCATTGAAGCTGATTGACACATCGCTATCGCAGTTATCATCAGCACTCATCGTTGCTGGTGCAGGAACTACATCGCATTCTACTGTGATGTCCGCAGCTGTAGTCGTGAAGCTTGGAGCCGTGTTATCTTCTACTGTGATTACTTGAACTAAGTCCGTTGAGTTACCACAGTTATCCGTTGCTGTCCAGGTTCTTCTTAACTCATAGCTATCTTCACAAGTGCCGTCGATGCGCTGCTCATTGAAGCTGATTGACACATCGCTATCGCAGTTATCATCAGCACTCATCGTTGCGGGCGCAGGAACTACATCGCATTCTACTGTAATGTCCGCAGCTGTAGTCGTGAAGCTTGGAGCGGTATTATCTTCTACTGTGATTACTTGAACTAAGTCCGTTGAGTTACCACAGTTATCCGTTGCTGTCCAGGTTCTTCTTAGCTCATAGCTATCTTCACAGGTGCCGTCAATGCGCTGCTCATTGAAGCTGATTGACACATCGCTATCGCAGTTATCATCAGCACTCATCGTTGCGGGCGCAGGAACTACATCGCATTCTACTGTAATGTCCGCAGCTGTAGTCGTGAAGCTTGGAGCCGTGTTATCTTCTACTGTGATTACTTGAACTAAGTCCGTTGAGTTACCACAGTTATCCGTTGCTGTCCAGGTTCTTCTTAGCTCATAGCTATCTTCACAAGTGCCGTCAATGCGCTGCTCATTGAAGCTGATTGACACATCGCTATCGCAGTTATCATCAGCACTCATCGTTGCGGGCGCAGGAACTACATCGCATTCTACTGTGATGTCCGCAGCTGTAGTCGTGAAGCTTGGAGCCGTGTTATCTTCTACTGTGATTACTTGAACTAAGTCCGTTGAGTTACCACAGTTGTCCGTTGCTGTCCAGGTTCTTCTTAGCTCATAGCTATCTTCACAGGTGCCGTCAATGCGCTGCTCATTGAAGCTGATTGACACATCGCTATCGCAGTTATCATCAGCACTCATCGTTGCGGGCGCAGGAACTACATCGCATTCTACTGTAATGTCCGCAGCTGTAGTCGTGAAGCTTGGAGCCGTATTATCTTCTACTGTGATTACTTGAACTAAGTCCGTTGAGTTACCACAGTTATCCGTTGCTGTCCAGGTTCTTCTTAGCTCATAGCTATCTTCACAGGTGCCGTCGATGCGCTGCTCATTGAAGCTGATTGACACATCGCTATCGCAGTTATCATCAGCACTCATCGTTGCGGGCGCAGGAACTACATCGCATTCTACTGTAATGTCCGCAGCTGTAGTCGTGAAGCTTGGAGCCGTATTATCTTCTACTGTGATTACTTGAACTAAGTCCGTTGAGTTACCACAGTTATCCGTTGCTGTCCAGGTTCTTCTTAGCTCATAGCTATCTTCGCAGGTGCCGTCGATGCGCTGCTCATTGAAGCTGATTGACACATCGCTATCGCAGTTATCATCAGCACTCATCGTTGCGGGCGCAGGAACTACATCGCATTCTACTGTAATGTCCGCAGCCGTAGTTGTGAAGCTTGGAGCCGTATTATCTTCTACTGTGATTACTTGAACTAAGTCCGTTGAGTTACCACAGTTATCCGTTGCTGTCCAGGTTCTTCTTAACTCATAGCTATCTTCACAAGTGCCGTCGATGCGCTGCTCATTGAAGCTGATTGACACATCGCTATCGCAGTTATCATCAGCACTCATCGTTGCTGGTGCAGGAACTACATCGCATTCTACTGTGATGTCCGCAGCTGTAGTCGTGAAGCTTGGAGCCGTGTTATCTTCTACTGTGATTACTTGAACTAAGTCCGTTGAGTTACCACAGTTGTCCGTTGCTGTCCAGGTTCTTCTTAGCTCATAGCTATCTTCACAGGTGCCGTCAATGCGCTGCTCATTGAAGCTGATTGACACATCGCTATCGCAGTTATCATCGGCACTCATCGTTGCGGGCGCAGGAACTACATCGCATTCTACTGTAATGTCCGCAGCTGTAGTCGTGAAGCTTGGAGCCGTGTTATCTTCTACTGTGATTACTTGAACTAAGTCCGTTGAGTTACCACAGTTATCCGTTGCTGTCCAGGTTCTTCTTAACTCATAGCTATCTTCACAAGTGCCGTCAATGCGCTGCTCATTGAAGCTGATTGACACATCGCTATCGCAGTTATCATCAGCACTCATCGTTGCGGGCGCAGGAACTACATCGCATTCTACTGTAATGTCCGCAGCCGTAGTTGTGAAGCTTGGAGCCGTATTATCTTCTACTGTGATTACTTGAACTAAGTCCGTTGAGTTACCACAGTTGTCCGTTGCTGTCCAGGTTCTTCTTAGCTCATAGCTATCTTCACAGGTGCCGTCAATGCGCTGCTCATTGAAGCTGATTGACACATCGCTATCGCAGTTATCATCAGCACTCATCGTTGCGGGCGCAGGAACTACATCGCATTCTACTGTAATGTCCGCAGCTGTAGTCGTGAAGCTTGGAGCCGTGTTATCTTCTACCGTGATTACTTGAACTAAGTCCGTTGAGTTACCACAGTTATCCGTTGCTGTCCAGGTTCTTCTTAGCTCATAGCTATCTTCGCAGGTGCCGTCGATGCGCTGCTCATTGAAGCTGATTGACACATCGCTATCGCAGTTATCATCAGCACTCATCGTTGCGGGCGCAGGAACTACATCGCATTCTACTGTAATGTCCGCAGCCGTAGTTGTGAAGCTTGGAGCGGTATTATCTTCTACTGTGATTACTTGAACTAAGTCCGTTGAGTTACCACAGTTATCCGTTGCTGTCCAGGTTCTTCTTAGCTCATAGCTATCTTCACAGGTGCCGTCAATGCGCTGCTCATTGAAGCTGATTGACACATCGCTATCGCAGTTATCATCGGCACTCATCGTTGCGGGCGCAGGAACTACATCGCATTCTACTGTAATGTCCGCAGCCGTAGTCGTGAAGCTTGGAGCCGTGTTATCTTCTACTGTGATTACTTGAACTAAGTCCGTTGAGTTACCACAGTTATCCGTTGCTGTCCACGTTCTTCTTAACTCATAGCTATCTTCACAAGTGCCGTCAATGCGCTGCTCATTGAAGCTGATTGACACATCGCTATCGCAGTTATCATCAGCACTCATCGTTGCGGGCGCAGGAACTACATCGCATTCTACTGTAATGTCCGCAGCTGTAGTTGTGAAGCTTGGAGCCGTGTTATCTTCTACTGTGATTACTTGAACTAAGTCCGTTGAGTTACCACAGTTGTCCGTTGCTGTCCAGGTTCTTCTTAGCTCATAGCTATCTTCACAGGTGCCGTCGATGCGCTGTTCATTGAAGCTGATTGACACATCGCTATCGCAGTTATCATCAGCACTCATCGTTGCGGGCGC
The DNA here is from genome assembly GCF_059516105.1 of Syngnathus floridae. Taxonomy (NCBI): domain Eukaryota; kingdom Metazoa; phylum Chordata; class Actinopteri; order Syngnathiformes; family Syngnathidae; genus Syngnathus; species Syngnathus floridae. Next base: position 21,374 of record NW_028284312.1, on the reverse strand, counting down.
AGGAACTACATCGCATTCTACTGTGATGTCCGCAGCTGTAGTCGTGAAGCTTGGAGCCGTGTTATCTTCTACTGTGATTACTTGAACTAAGTCCGTTGAGTTACCACAGTTATCCGTTGCTGTCCACGTTCTTCTTAACTCATAGCTATCTTCACAAGTGCCGTCGATGCGCTGCTCATTGAAGCTGATTGACACATCGCTATCGCAGTTATCATCAGCACTCATCGTTGCGGGCGTAGGAACTACATCGCATTCTACTGTAATGTCCGCAGCTGTAGTCGTGAAGCTTGGAGCGGTATTATCTTCTACTGTGATTACTTGAACTAAGTCCGTTGAGTTACCACAGTTGTCCGTTGCTGTCCACGTTCTTCTTAACTCATAGCTATCTTCACAAGTGCCGTCGATGCGCTGCTCATTGAAGCTGATTGACACATCGCTATCGCAGTTATCATCAGCACTCATCGTTGCGGGCGCAGGAACTACATCGCATTCTACTGTAATGTCCGCAGCCGTAGTTGTGAAGCTTGGAGCGGTATTATCTTCTACTGTGATTACTTGAACTAAGTCCGTTGAGTTACCACAGTTATCCGTTGCTGTCCAGGTTCTTCTTAGCTCATAGCTATCTTCACAGGTGCCGTCAATGCGCTGCTCATTGAAGCTGATTGACACATCGCTATCGCAGTTATCATCGGCACTCATCGTTGCGGGCGCAGGAACTACATCGCATTCTACTGTAATGTCCGCAGCCGTAGTCGTGAAGCTTGGAGCCGTGTTATCTTCTACTGTGATTACTTGAACTAAGTCCGTTGAGTTACCACAGTTATCCGTTGCTGTCCAGGTTCTTCTTAACTCATAGCTATCTTCGCAGGTGCCGTCGATGCGCTGCTCATTGAAGCTGATTGACACATCGCTATCGCAGTTATCATCGGCACTCATCGTTGCGGGCGCAGGAACTACATCGCATTCTACTGTAATGTCCGCAGCCGTAGTTGTGAAGCTTGGAGCCGTATTATCTTCTACTGTGATTACTTGAACTAAGTCCGTTGAGTTACCACAGTTATCCGTTGCTGTCCAGGTTCTTCTTAGCTCATAGCTATCTTCACAAGTACCATCGATGCGCTGCTCATTGAAGCTGATTGACACATCGCTATCGCAGTTATCATCAGCACTCATCGTTGCGGGCGCAGGAACTACATCGCATTCTACTGTAATGTCCGCAGCTGTGGTCGTGAAGCTTGGAGCCGTGTTATCTTCTACTGTGATTACTTGAACTAAGTCCGTTGAGTTACCACAGTTATCCGTTGCTGTCCAGGTTCTTCTTAACTCATAGCTATCTTCACAAGTGCCGTCGATGCGCTGCTCATTGAAGCTGATTGACACATCGCTATCGCAGTTATCATCAGCACTCATCGTTGCTGGTGCAGGAACTACATCGCATTCTACTGTAATGTCCGCAGCCGTAGTTGTGAAGCTTGGAGCGGTATTATCTTCTACTGTGATTACTTGAACTAAGTCCGTTGAGTTACCACAGTTGTCCGTTGCTGTCCACGTTCTTCTTAACTCATAGCTATCTTCACAAGTGCCGTCGATGCGCTGCTCATTGAAGCTGATTGACACATCGCTATCGCAGTTATCATCAGCACTCATCGTTGCGGGCGCAGGAACTACATCGCATTCTACTGTGATGTCCGCAGCTGTAGTCGTGAAGCTTGGAGCCGTGTTATCTTCTACTGTGATTACTTGAACTAAGTCCGTTGAGTTACCACAGTTATCCGTTGCTGTCCACGTTCTTCTTAACTCATAGCTATCTTCACAAGTGCCGTCGATGCGCTGCTCATTGAAGCTGATTGACACATCGCTATCGCAGTTATCATCAGCACTCATCGTTGCGGGCGCAGGAACTACATCGCATTCTACTGTAATGTCCGCAGCTGTAGTCGTGAAGCTTGGAGCCGTGTTATCTTCTACTGTGATTACTTGAACTAAGTCCGTTGAGTTACCACAGTTATCCGTTGCTGTCCAGGTTCTTCTTAACTCATAGCTATCTTCGCAGGTGCCGTCGATGCGCTGCTCATTGAAGCTGATTGACACATCGCTATCGCAGTTATCATCGGCACTCATCGTTGCGGGCGCAGGAACTACATCGCATTCTACTGTGATGTCCGCAGCTGTAGTTGTGAAGCTTGGAGCCGTATTATCTTCTACTGTGATTACTTGAACTAAGTCCGTTGAGTTACCACAGTTGTCCGTTGCTGTCCAGGTTCTTCTTAGCTCATAGCTATCTTCACAGGTGCCGTCAATGCGCTGTTCATTGAAGCTGATTGACACATCGCTATCGCAGTTATCATCAGCACTCATCGTTGCGGGCGCAGGAACTACATCGCATTCTACTGTAATGTCCGCAGCTGTAGTCGTGAAGCTTGGAGCCGTGTTATCTTCTACCGTGATTACTTGAACTAAGTCCGTTGAGTTACCACAGTTATCCGTTGCTGTCCACGTTCTTCTTAACTCATAGCTATCTTCACAAGTGCCGTCGATGCGCTGCTCATTGAAGCTGATTGACACATCGCTATCGCAGTTATCATCAGCACTCATCGTTGCGGGCGCAGGAACTACATCGCATTCTACTGTAATGTCCGCAGCTGTAGTCGTGAAGCTTGGAGCCGTGTTATCTTCTACTGTGATTACTTGAACTAAGTCCGTTGAGTTACCACAGTTATCCGTTGCTGTCCAGGTTCTTCTTAACTCATAGCTATCTTCGCAGGTGCCGTCGATGCGCTGCTCATTGAAGCTGATTGACACATCGCTATCGCAGTTATCATCGGCACTCATCGTTGCGGGCGCAGGAACTACATCGCATTCTACTGTGATGTCCGCAGCTGTAGTTGTGAAGCTTGGAGCCGTATTATCTTCTACTGTGATTACTTGAACTAAGTCCGTTGAGTTACCACAGTTGTCCGTTGCTGTCCAGGTTCTTCTTAGCTCATAGCTATCTTCGCAGGTGCCGTCGATGCGCTGCTCATTGAAGCTGATTGACACATCGCTATCGCAGTTATCATCGGCACTCATCGTTGCGGGCGCAGGAACTACATCGCATTCTACTGTAATGTCCGCAGCTGTAGTCGTGAAGCTTGGAGCCGTATTATCTTCTACTGTGATTACTTGAACTAAGTCCGTTGAGTTACCACAGTTATCCGTTGCTGTCCAGGTTCTTCTTAGCTCATAGCTATCTTCACAAGTACCATCGATGCGCTGCTCATTGAAGCTGATTGACACATCGCTATCGCAGTTATCATCAGCACTCATCGTTGCGGGCGCAGGAACTACATCGCATTCTACTGTAATGTCCGCAGCCGTAGTCGTGAAGCTTGGAGCTTCAGTATCTCTTACAGTTATTATTTGAGTTCTAACAGTTGTATTATTACAATCATCTGTTGCGGTCCAAGTTCTTCTTAGTTCATAATTATTTTCACAACTTGGATCGTCAATTCTTGATTCGTTAAAGGTAAATGTAACCAAAGTATCACACTGATCAACAGCAATGATGTCTATTCCCAGACCAGGAGGGGCAGGGACATTATCACATTCTACTGTAACATTTGCAGGAGTACCAATAATATCCGGAGCTGTTGTATCAATAATTCTGAATGTTGCTGTTGTTTCAGAAATGTTTCCACACTCATCAGTTGCTCTGAAGGTAACAGTTGCATGTCCTGTTAAACCACAACTATCTGTTAGAGCGGTAAAGTCATTACTCCAACTAATTGTCGCACTACACGCATCAGTAGCTGTAGCCCCTCCATTATTGGCTAACCAGTTAGCTAGGATTAATGAATCCTGGAACATATCACATTCAATAGTAGTATCTCTTGCTAGCGTAGCGAATACAGGCCCTAAGGTATCGCGAACTGTTACTGTTTGTGTTGCCGTAGTGGTGTTGCCACAATCATCTACCAAGGTCCAGGTTCTCACAAAAGTTCCGGTGCCATTACAGCCTGTAAGTCCACTTAGGTCGTCATTATAGGTTGCATCCAGGCCTGTCGAGCAGTTATCATCTTCATCCGTTACATCACCGATATCAGCTACTGTGGTATCCAACTGGCAGTTGATATCCAGATAAACCGTCAGGGCGGGTGGTACTGTGAAGGTGGGGGCTATCGTATCGCGAACTGTTACTGTTTGTGTTGCCGTAGTGGTGTTCCCACAATCATCTACCAAGGTCCAGGTTCTCACAAAAGTTCCGGTGCCATTACAGCCTGTAAGTCCACTTAGGTCGTCATTATAGGTTGCATCCAGGCCTGTCGAGCAGTTATCATCTTCATCCGTTACATCACCAATATCAGCTACTGTGGTATCCAACTGGCAGTTGATATCCAGATAAACCGTCAGAGCGGGTGGTACTGTGAAGGTGGGGGCTATCGTATCGCGAACGGTTACTGTTTGTGTTGCCGTAGTGGTGTTCCCACAATCATCTACCAAGGTCCAGGTTCTCACAAAAGTTCCGGTGCCATTACAGCCTGTAAGTCCACTTAGGTCGTCATTATAGGTTGCATCCAGGCCTGTCGAGCAGTTATCATCTTCATCCGTTACATCACCGATATCAGCTACTGTGGTATCCAACTGGCAGTTGATATCCAGATAAACCGTCAGGGCGGGTGGTACTGTGAAGGTGGGGGCTATCGTATCGCGAACTGTTACTGTTTGTGTTGCCGTAGTGGTGTTCCCACAATCATCTACCAAGGTCCAGGTTCTCACAAAAGTTCCGGTGCCATTACAGCCTGTAAGTCCACTTAGGTCATCGCTATAGGTTGCATCTAGACCAGTAGAGCAATTATCATCTTCATCTGTTACATCGCCGATGTCAGCTACTGTGGTATCCAACTGGCAGTTGATATCCAGATAAACCGTCAGAGCGGGTGGTACTGTGAAGGTGGGGGCTATCGTATCGCGAACTGTTACTGTTTGTGTTGCCGTAGTGGTGTTGCCACAATCATCTACCAAGGTCCAGGTTCTCACAAAAGTTCCGGTGCCATTACAGCCTGTAAGTCCACTTAGGTCATCGCTATAGGTTGCATCCAGGCCTGTTGAGCAGTTATCATCTTCATCCGTTACATCACCGATATCAGCTACTGTGGTATCCAACTGGCAGTTGATATCCAGATAAACCGTCAGGGCGGGTGGTACTGTGAAGGTGGGGGCTATCGTATCGCGAACTGTTACTGTTTGTGTTGCCGTAGTGGTGTTCCCACAATCATCTACCAAGGTCCAGGTTCTCACAAAAGTTCCGGTGCCATTACAGCCTGTAAGTCCACTTAGGTCGTCGCTATAGGTTGCATCCAGGCCTGTCGAGCAGTTATCATCTTCATCCGTTACATCACCGATATCAGCTACTGTGGTATCCAACTGGCAGTTGATATCCAGATAAACCGTCAGGGCGGGTGGTACTGTGAAGGTGGGGGCTATCGTATCGCGAACGGTTACTGTTTGTGTTGCCGTAGTGGTGTTCCCACAATCATCTACCAAGGTCCAGGTTCTCACAAAAGTTCCGGTGCCATTACAGCCTGTAAGTCCACTTAGGTCATCGCTATAGGTTGCATCTAGACCAGTAGAGCAATTATCATCTTCATCTGTTACATCGCCGATGTCTGCTACTGTGGTATCCAACTGGCAGTTGATATCCAGATAAACCGTCAGAGCGGGTGGTACTGTGAAGGTGGGGGCTATCGTATCGCGAACTGTTACTGTTTGTGTTGCCGTAGTGGTGTTGCCACAATCATCTACCAAGGTCCAGGTTCTCACAAAAGTTCCGGTGCCATTACAGCCTGTAAGTCCACTTAGGTCGTCATTATAGGTTGCATCTAGACCAGTAGAGCAATTATCATCTTCATCTGTTACATCGCCGATGTCTGCTACTGTGGTATCCAACTGGCAGTTGATATCCAGATAAACCGTCAGAGCGGGTGGTACTGTGAAGGTGGGGGCTATCGTATCGCGAACTGTTACTGTTTGTGTTGCCGTAGTGGTGTTGCCACAATCATCTACCAAGGTCCAGGTTCTCACAAAAGTTCCGGTGCCATTACAGCCTGTAAGTCCACTTAGGTCATCGCTATAGGTTGCATCCAGGCCTGTTGAGCAGTTATCATCTTCATCCGTTACATCACCGATATCAGCTACTGTGGTATCCAACTGGCAGTTGATATCCAGATAAACCGTCAGAGCGGGTGGTACTGTGAAGGTGGGGGCTATCGTATCGCGAACTGTTACTGTTTGTGTTGCCGTAGTGGTGTTCCCACAATCATCTACCAAGGTCCAGGTTCTCACAAAAGTTCCGGTGCCATTACAGCCTGTAAGTCCACTTAGGTCGTCATTATAGGTTGCATCCAGGCCTGTCGAGCAGTTATCATCTTCATCCGTTACATCACCGATATCAGCTACTGTGGTATCCAACTGGCAGTTGATATCCAGATAAACCGTCAGGGCGGGTGGTACTGTGAAGGTGGGGGCTATCGTATCGCGAACGGTTACTGTTTGTGTTGCCGTAGTGGTGTTCCCACAATCATCTACCAAGGTCCAGGTTCTCACAAAAGTTCCGGTGCCATTACAGCCTGTAAGTCCACTTAGGTCGTCATTATAGGTTGCATCCAGGCCTGTCGAGCAGTTATCATCTTCATCCGTTACATCACCAATATCAGCTACTGTGGTATCCAACTGGCAGTTGATATCCAGATAAACCGTCAGAGCGGGTGGTACTGTGAAGGTGGGGGCTATCGTATCGCGAACGGTTACTGTTTGTGTTGCCGTAGTGGTGTTCCCACAATCATCTACCAAGGTCCAGGTTCTCACAAAAGTTCCGGTGCCATTACAGCCTGTAAGTCCACTTAGGTCGTCATTATAGGTTGCATCCAGGCCTGTCGAGCAGTTATCATCTTCATCCGTTACATCACCGATATCAGCTACTGTGGTATCCAACTGGCAGTTGATATCCAGATAAACCGTCAGGGCGGGTGGTACTGTGAAGGTGGGGGCTATCGTATCGCGAACTGTTACTGTTTGTGTTGCCGTAGTGGTGTTCCCACAATCATCTACCAAGGTCCAGGTTCTCACAAAAGTTCCGGTGCCATTACAGCCTGTAAGTCCACTTAGGTCATCGCTATAGGTTGCATCTAGACCAGTAGAGCAATTATCATCTTCATCTGTTACATCGCCGATGTCAGCTACTGTGGTATCCAACTGGCAGTTGATATCCAGATAAACCGTCAGAGCGGGTGGTACTGTGAAGGTGGGGGCTATCGTATCGCGAACTGTTACTGTTTGTGTTGCCGTAGTGGTGTTCCCACAATCATCTACCAAGGTCCAGGTTCTCACAAAAGTTCCGGTGCCATTACAGCCTGTAAGTCCACTTAGGTCGTCATTATAGGTTGCATCTAGACCAGTAGAGCAATTATCATCTTCATCTGTTACATCGCCGATGTCTGCTACTGTGGTATCCAACTGGCAGTTGATATCCAGATAAACCGTCAGAGCGGGTGGTACTGTGAAGGTGGGGGCTATCGTATCGCGAACGGTTACTGTTTGTGTTGCCGTAGTGGTGTTGCCACAATCATCTACCAAGGTCCAGGTTCTCACAAAAGTTCCGGTGCCATTACAGCCTGTAAGTCCACTTAGGTCGTCATTATAGGTTGCATCCAGGCCTGTCGAGCAGTTATCATCTTCATCCGTTACATCACCGATATCAGCTACTGTGGTATCCAACTGGCAGTTGATATCCAGATAAACCGTCAGGGCGGGTGGTACTGTGAAGGTGGGGGCTATCGTATCGCGAACTGTTACTGTTTGTGTTGCCGTAGTGGTGTTGCCACAATCATCTACCAAGGTCCAGGTTCTCACAAAAGTTCCGGTGCCATTACAGCCTGTAAGTCCACTTAGGTCATCGCTATAGGTTGCATCCAGGCCTGTCGAGCAGTTATCATCTTCATCCGTTACATCACCAATATCAGCTACTGTGGTATCCAACTGGCAGTTGATATCCAGATAAACCGTCAGAGCGGGTGGTACTGTGAAGGTGGGGGCTATCGTATCGCGAACTGTTACTGTTTGTGTTGCCGTAGTGGTGTTCCCACAATCATCTACCAAGGTCCAGGTTCTCACAAAAGTTCCGGTGCCATTACAGCCTGTAAGTCCACTTAGGTCATCGCTATAGGTTGCATCCAGGCCTGTCGAGCAGTTATCATCTTCATCCGTTACATCACCAATATCAGCTACTGTGGTATCCAACTGGCAGTTGATATCCAGATAAACCGTCAGAGCGGGTGGTACTGTGAAGGTGGGGGCTATCGTATCGCGAACTGTTACTGTTTGTGTTGCCGTAGTGGTGTTGCCACAATCATCTACCAAGGTCCAGGTTCTCACAAAAGTTCCGGTGCCATTACAGCCTGTAAGTCCACTTAGGTCATCGCTATAGGTTGCATCCAGGCCTGTTGAGCAGTTATCATCTTCATCTGTTACATCACCGATATCAGCTACTGTGGTATCCAACTGGCAGTTGATATCCAGGTAAACCGTCAGAGCGGGTGGTACTGTGAAGGTGGGGGCTATCGTATCACGAACTGTTACTGTTTGTGTTGCCGTAGTGGTGTTGCCACAATCATCTACCAAGGTCCAGGTTCTCACAAAAGTTCCGGTGCCATTACAGCCTGTAAGTCCACTTAGGTCGTCGCTATAGGTTGCATCCAGGCCTGTCGAGCAGTTATCATCTTCATCCGTTACATCACCAATATCAGCTACTGTGGTATCCAACTGGCAGTTGATATCCAGATAAACCGTCAGAGCGGGTGGTACTGTGAAGGTGGGGGCTATCGTATCGCGAACTGTTACTGTTTGTGTTGCCGTAGTGGTGTTGCCACAATCATCTACCAAGGTCCAGGTTCTCACAAAGGTTCCGGTGCCATTACAGCCTGTAAGTCCACTTAGGTCATCGCTATAGGTTGCATCCAGGCCTGTCGAGCAGTTATCATCTTCATCTGTTACATCACCGATATCAGCTACTGTGGTATCCAACTGGCAGTTGATATCCAGATAAACCGTCAGAGCGGGTGGTACTGTGAAGGTGGGGGCTATCGTATCGCGAACTGTTACTGTTTGTGTTGCCGTAGTGGTGTTCCCACAATCATCTACCAAGGTCCAGGTTCTCACAAAGGTTCCGGTGCCATTACAGCCTGTAAGTCCACTTAGGTCATCGCTATAGGTTGCATCCAGGCCTGTCGAGCAGTTATCATCTTCATCTGTTACATCACCAATATCAGCTACTGTGGTATCCAACTGGCAGTTGATATCCAGATAAACCGTCAGAGCGGGTGGTACTGTGAAGGTGGGGGCTATCGTATCGCGAACGGTTACTGTTTGTGTTGCCGTAGTGGTGTTGCCACAATCATCTACCAAGGTCCAGGTTCTCACAAAAGTTCCGGTGCCATTACAGCCTGTAAGTCCACTTAGGTCGTCATTATAGGTTGCATCCAGGCCTGTTGAGCAGTTATCATCTTCATCTGTTACATCACCGATATCAGCTACTGTGGTATCCAACTGGCAGTTGATATCCAGGTAAACCGTCAGAGCGGGTGGTACTGTGAAGGTGGGGGCTATCGTATCACGAACTGTTACTGTTTGTGTTGCCGTAGTGGTGTTGCCACAATCATCTACCAAGGTCCAGGTTCTCACAAAAGTTCCGGTGCCATTACAGCCTGTAAGTCCACTTAGGTCGTCGCTATAGGTTGCATCCAGGCCTGTCGAGCAGTTATCATCTTCATCCGTTACATCACCAATATCAGCTACTGTGGTATCCAACTGGCAGTTGATATCCAGATAAACCGTCAGGGCGGGTGGTACTGTGAAGGTGGGGGCTATCGTATCGCGAACTGTTACTGTTTGTGTTGCCGTAGTGGTGTTCCCACAATCATCTACCAAGGTCCAGGTTCTCACAAAAGTTCCGGTGCCATTACAGCCTGTAAGTCCACTTAGGTCGTCGCTATAGGTTGCATCCAGGCCTGTCGAGCAGTTATCATCTTCATCTGTTACATCACCGATATCAGCTACTGTGGTATCCAACTGGCAGTTGATATCCAGATAAACCGTCAGAGCGGGTGGTACTGTGAAGGTGGGGGCTATCGTATCGCGAACTGTTACTGTTTGTGTTGCCGTAGTGGTGTTCCCACAATCATCTACCAAGGTCCAGGTTCTCACAAAAGTTCCGGTGCCATTACAGCCTGTAAGTCCACTTAGGTCGTCATTATATGTTGCATCTAGACCAGTAGAGCAATTATCATCTTCATCTGTTACATCGCCGATGTCTGCTACTGTGGTATCCAACTGGCAGTTGATATCCAGATAAACCGTCAGGGCGGGTGGTACTGTGAAGGTGGGGGCTATCGTATCGCGAACGGTTACTGTTTGTGTTGCCGTAGTGGTGTTGCCACAATCATCTACCAAGGTCCAGGTTCTCACAAAAGTTCCGGTGCCATTACAGCCTGTAAGTCCACTTAGGTCGTCATTATAGGTTGCATCCAGGCCTGTTGAGCAGTTATCATCTTCATCTGTTACATCACCGATATCAGCTACTGTGGTATCCAACTGGCAGTTGATATCCAGGTAAACCGTCAGAGCGGGTGGTACTGTGAAGGTGGGGGCTATCGTATCACGAACTGTTACTGTTTGTGTTGCCGTAGTGGTGTTGCCACAATCATCTACCAAGGTCCAGGTTCTCACAAAAGTTCCGGTGCCATTACAGCCTGTAAGTCCACTTAGGTCGTCGCTATAGGTTGCATCCAGGCCTGTCGAGCAGTTATCATCTTCATCCGTTACATCACCAATATCAGCTACTGTGGTATCCAACTGGCAGTTGATATCCAGATAAACCGTCAGGGCGGGTGGTACTGTGAAGGTGGGGGCTATCGTATCGCGAACTGTTACTGTTTGTGTTGCCGTAGTGGTGTTCCCACAATCATCTACCAAGGTCCAGGTTCTCACAAAAGTTCCGGTGCCATTACAGCCTGTAAGTCCACTTAGGTCGTCGCTATAGGTTGCATCCAGGCCTGTCGAGCAGTTATCATCTTCATCCGTTACATCACCGATATCAGCTACTGTGGTATCCAACTGGCAGTTGATATCCAGATAAACCGTCAGGGCGGGTGGTACTGTGAAGGTGGGGGCTATCGTATCGCGAACGGTTACTGTTTGTGTTGCCGTAGTGGTGTTGCCACAATCATCTACCAAGGTCCAGGTTCTCACAAAAGTTCCGGTGCCATTACAGCCTGTAAGTCCACTTAGGTCGTCGCTATAGGTTGCATCTAGACCAGTAGAGCAATTATCATCTTCATCTGTTACATCACCAATATCAGCTACTGTGGTATCCAACTGGCAGTTGATATCCAGATAAACCGTCAGAGCGGGTGGTACTGTGAAGGTGGGGGCTATCGTATCGCGAACGGTTACTGTTTGTGTTGCCGTAGTGGTGTTGCCACAATCATCTACCAAGGTCCAGGTTCTCACAAAAGTTCCGGTGCCATTACAGCCTGTAAGTCCACTTAGGTCGTCATTATATGTTGCATCTAGACCAGTAGAGCAATTATCATCTTCATCTGTTACATCGCCGATGTCTGCTACTGTGGTATCCAACTGGCAGTTGATATCCAGATAAACCGTCAGAGCGGGTGGTACTGTGAAGGTGGGGGCTATCGTATCGCGAACGGTTACTGTTTGTGTTGCCGTAGTGGTGTTGCCACAATCATCTACCAAGGTCCAGGTTCTCACAAAAGTTCCGGTGCCATTACAGCCTGTAAGTCCACTTAGGTCGTCATTATAGGTTGCATCCAGGCCTGTCGAGCAGTTATCATCTTCATCCGTTACATCACCGATATCAGCTACTGTGGTATCCAACTGGCAGTTGATATCCAGATAAACCGTCAGGGCGGGTGGTACTGTGAAGGTGGGGGCTATCGTATCGCGAACGGTTACTGTTTGTGTTGCCGTAGTGGTGTTGCCACAATCATCTACCAAGGTCCAGGTTCTCACAAAAGTTCCGGTGCCATTACAGCCTGTAAGTCCACTTAGGTCGTCGCTATAGGTTGCATCCAGGCCTGTCGAGCAGTTATCATCTTCATCCGTTACATCACCAATATCAGCTACTGTGGTATCCAACTGGCAGTTGATATCCAGATAAACCGTCAGAGCGGGTGGTACTGTGAAGGTGGGGGCTATCGTATCGCGAACGGTTACTGTTTGTGTTGCCGTAGTGGTGTTGCCACAATCATCTACCAAGGTCCAGGTTCTCACAAAAGTTCCGGTGCCATTACAGCCTGTAAGTCCACTTAGGTCGTCATTATATGTTGCATCTAGACCAGTAGAGCAATTATCATCTTCATCTGTTACATCGCCGATGTCTGCTACTGTGGTATCCAACTGGCAGTTGATATCCAGATAAACCGTCAGAGCGGGTGGTACTGTGAAGGTGGGGGCTATCGTATCGCGAACGGTTACTGTTTGTGTTGCCGTAGTGGTGTTGCCACAATCATCTACCAAGGTCCAGGTTCTCACAAAAGTTCCGGTGCCATTACAGCCTGTAAGTCCACTTAGGTCGTCATTATAGGTTGCATCCAGGCCTGTCGAGCAGTTATCATCTTCATCCGTTACATCACCGATATCAGCTACTGTGGTATCCAACTGGCAGTTGATATCCAGATAAACCGTCAGAGCGGGTGGTACTGTGAAGGTGGGGGCTATCGTATCGCGAACGGTTACTGTTTGTGTTGCCGTAGTGGTGTTGCCACAATCATCTACCAAGGTCCAGGTTCTCACAAAAGTTCCGGTGCCATTACAGCCTGTAAGTCCACTTAGGTCGTCATTATAGGTTGCATCCAGGCCTGTCGAGCAGTTATCATCTTCATCCGTTACATCACCGATATCAGCTACTGTGGTATCCAACTGGCAGTTGATATCCAGATAAACCGTCAGGGCGGGTGGTACTGTGAAGGTGGGGGCTATCGTATCACGAACTGTTACTGTTTGTGTTGCCGTAGTGGTGTTGCCACAATCATCTACCAAGGTCCAGGTTCTCACAAAGGTTCCGGTGCCATTACAGCCTGTAAGTCCACTTAGGTCGTCGCTATAGGTTGCATCCAGGCCTGTTGAGCAGTTATCATCTTCATCTGTTACATCGCCGATGTCAGCTACTGTGGTATCCAACTGGCAGTTGATATCCAGATAAACCGTCAGAGCGGGTGGTACTGTGAAGGTGGGGGCTATCGTATCGCGAACTGTTACTGTTTGTGTTGCCGTAGTGGTGTTGCCACAATCATCTACCAAGGTCCAGGTTCTCACAAAAGTTCCGGTGCCATTACAGCCTGTAAGTCCACTTAGGTCATCGCTATAGGTTGCATCCAGGCCTGTCGAGCAGTTATCATCTTCATCCGTTACATCACCAATATCAGCTACTGTGGTATCCAACTGGCAGTTGATATCCAGATAAACCGTCAGAGCGGGTGGTACTGTGAAGGTGGGGGCTATCGTATCACGAACTGTTACTGTTTGTGTTGCCGTAGTGGTGTTCCCACAATCATCTACCAAGGTCCAGGTTCTCACAAAAGTTCCGGTGCCATTACAGCCTGTAAGTCCACTTAGGTCGTCATTATAGGTTGCATCCAGGCCTGTTGAGCAGTTATCATCTTCATCTGTTACATCACCGATATCAGCTACTGTGGTATCCAACTGGCAGTTGATATCCAGGTAAACCGTCAGAGCGGGTGGTACTGTGAAGGTGGGGGCTATCGTATCACGAACTGTTACTGTTTGTGTTGCCGTAGTGGTGTTGCCACAATCATCTACCAAGGTCCAGGTTCTCACAAAAGTTCCGGTGCCATTACAGCCTGTAAGTCCACTTAGGTCGTCGCTATAGGTTGCATCCAGGCCTGTCGAGCAGTTATCATCTTCATCCGTTACATCACCAATATCAGCTACTGTGGTATCCAACTGGCAGTTGATATCCAGATAAACCGTCAGGGCGGGTGGTACTGTGAAGGTGGGGGCTATCGTATCGCGAACTGTTACTGTTTGTGTTGCCGTAGTGGTGTTCCCACAATCATCTACCAAGGTCCAGGTTCTCACAAAAGTTCCGGTGCCATTACAGCCTGTAAGTCCACTTAGGTCGTCATTATATGTTGCATCCAGGCCTGTTGAGCAGTTATCATCTTCATCTGTTACATCACCGATATCAGCTACTGTGGTATCCAACTGGCAGTTGATATCCAGATAAACCGTCAGAGCGGGTGGTACTGTGAAGGTGGGGGCTATCGTATCGCGAACGGTTACTGTTTGTGTTGCCGTAGTGGTGTTGCCACAATCATCTACCAAGGTCCAGGTTCTCACAAAAGTTCCGGTGCCATTACAGCCTGTAAGTCCACTTAGGTCGTCATTATATGTTGCATCTAGACCAGTAGAGCAATTATCATCTTCATCTGTTACATCGCCGATGTCTGCTACTGTGGTATCCAACTGGCAGTTGATATCCAGATAAACCGTCAGAGCGGGTGGTACTGTGAAGGTGGGGTCAGTTGTATCCTGAATGGTAAAAGTAGCGCTGGTTGTAGATTGGTTGCCACAAGCATCCGTTGCGGTAAAAGTTACCGTTGCAGATCCCGTCAAAGCACAGCCATCACTGAGGGCTGAAAAATCGTTACTCCAAATCACATCACTACAGAGGTCACTTGCTGTAGCACCAGCATTACTGTCAATCCATGATTGAATATCACTAAAATTACCATTTCCATCACATTCAACAGTGAGGTTAGTAGCTGGTGTAATTATCGTTGGTGGAGTAGTATCTTGTACTTCAATCGTCTGAGATTGAGCAGTAGTATTATCGCAGTCATCTGTAGCGGTCCAGGTTCGGACAACAGTATAAGTTTGACAAGTATCTGAGCAGGCTGATGGTGGTGTTACTAGAACATTAGCTGTACAAGTTACATCATTATTATCTACCATTGTAAAGCTAATATTCCCTGCGCTGATAAGGTACGGACCTAAGGTAAGCGGCTGTCCATAGGTTCCACTTACAGGAGAGCCATTAACTGTAGCGTTCCAACCTGTACCTGGTGCATTAGCCAGAATCATGAAGGTAAAAGAATCATCAGAGGCATCCAAAGTAGTAGTATTAGAACTACAGGTCATATTAAATACTACATAATTGATTGTTGCTAATCCCTCCTCGTCTTCTGATAGTCGTTCTGCCTGAGTAAGCATAGGCAGTAACATAATAATAATCAACAGTAATGATCTACCAAAGCTACAATACCTTGCCTCCACTAAAACTCCAAGAAGGTTGATTAGTGCGCTGTAAAGGCTGGTAAATGTTGTTGTGATAGTGTTCATTAAGGGAACATTTCTGATTTTGGAGTATTGCTAATTAAGTTTCAAAAATTTGAGGAAGTAATAAAAAAAGAAAGGCTGTATTGCAGGCTGCAACAACAGTTAGAGATGTGATCCGAAACAGCAGTCTGCTGTTGTAACAATTGATGTTCTTTTGCTAGCGTGTCAGAACGTAAGATTATCTTCATAGTTTGAATTAAGTTTGTTGGTAAAGTCTGATTAAACTACCCATAAAATAAAGGCTTTTCAATCCAACTTCAATCACATAAATTGGTACTAAAATGTGATTAAATCCTTCTCCAATGGGTTTAGTTTGAAGAGGGAATAATCTTTAGGAATTAGTGGCTTTTACTGGAAATATGAGGGGTAAACTACGGTAGTCAATTATGGAAGACAAGAATTGTACCATTCAAGCAGTCAAAGCAGTTGAGGACGATTGGCTTGAAGAATGAAATGCTTGAAATGTCGTATTACAAAAGCTTCCGCTCTTTAAACAAACAATAATTTAACTAATGTGTGACAGGATAAACCTCAGAAAAAATTAATTACTGCAAACTGGTGGAGGCTGCGAACTGATGTAAGATCGACAGTCTGTATTAGTCTGGCCGGTGAGGATAAAGTGTAGATTTCCGGCTGAATAAAGATAGGGGCCCAATGAAATCACATCACCATAATTCCCGGTCGAAGAGCTGCCTCCGATTTCGAGCGTCCAAGTGGTGCCTACTCCAGGACCTGTGACTTCTAGTTGGAAAGTATAGGTATCATCAGTATCAATCGTTGGTGTGCCATTTTCATCACAGGTGATATCGGAAGTAACAACAGTAATGCCGCAGCCCACCTGTCGCCCTGCCAGGCTCCTCCTGATGATTAGCTCGCTGAACTCTAGTGTTGGACTTGTACTACAGCTATCGCCAACTGTGGGCGTAGCTACTACAGGGAGGCCATCCTCACAATCTACCGTAATATCTGCAGGAACATCAGAAATCTGTGGCGCCGAATTGTCCACTATGGTAAAGCTAGCATTGATACCGCTTTGTCCATTGCTCTAACTGTAGCCACTTCCATTTGCTCTTAATGCCTCATTATTTGCTCCATTACATATGGTGGGCGTGATGGTATCGATAGTCAAGATGAAAGTAGAGTTAACAGAGTAGCTAAGATCGTTAAGCTCGTATAATTAAAGGAAGTTTCTGTATAAGAATCAGTGCTTCACCTCAAGGCTCATCAGGTTATTTACAATTCGTAAGGTTAAAAGGCGAATAAAAGTGTTAGGAAGCTTTGTAGGTTTCGAAGAACTCTTTGCGGGCAATGCGATAAACTTCGCTATAATCAGGCGGACTGACTAAAAAATCATTGTTCTTGACTATCATTTTGCTACCCCAGCTCGCAACAAAATAGAAATCATCTGACATTTGCAATTGTTCTAGTATGCTTTCTGTCATCTCAATGGCAATAATATGACCTTTAGGTTGGTATTGATGGATACCGGAAGGATTGGCTTGATGAAGCTCATATCGCGCTTCAAATTTCTGCTTAGTTAGAATGTAAGATTCCTTAGCATCGGTCTGGTTGGTCACGATATAATCTCCGGACTTAGCAGTATTGGAGGTTTCAAGCCCATCTTCGGTAATAGTATCGATCTGTTCTCCATCCTGAGCAGGTCGGGCATAGATTTTTTTGAACTTACGATAATACTTTCCTTTTTCTTTTAAGAGTGGAAAGATAAATTCTTGGATTTGAACTTGTGTGAATACCGTTTTCTCGTCTTTCATTGCCTTTCAAAAATACATATATTTTTCTGAATGTGCCTTTTTGTCTTTACATTTCCAATACGAAATTCATGGTCTACAAGTAAAGTGGCATATCCATTGATTTTGTGTACCTTTATTAGAGCTTCATCAACCCCATCTAAATATGACCGAACAAGATTACATCAGCCAACGGATTGACGATCAGCTCAATTGGTACGAACGCAGAAGTTCGTGGAATCAAAGTTGGTATAAACGGCTTAAAGGCATTGAAATTCTTGCCTCTGTAACCATTCCTTTTCTTAGTGGCTTACTTACTAAAGAGCAATTTTTCTTATCCATTACCATTGGGCTGTTGGGGATCATAATCGCAGCCATTGAAGGCATACTCCATCTTTACAAGTTCCAGGATAACTGGCTGGAATATCGCAATGCCGCCGAATTTCTAAAGCGAGAAAAATATTTCTTCCTTACCAAATCTGGCCCCTATAAAGATGACCAGAGCTTGCAAGCCTTAGTGACTCGCGTGGAGTCTTATACAGAACAAGAGAATCAGAACTGGACCCATTATATCTCCAAACAAAAAGGCGAAGAAGAAGCCTGATTTTGCCTGTTCAAATTGGTCAAGCAATAATCTATTGCCATCAGCGGAACAAGGTAAAATCACCTTTATAAATTTCAGTTACTCCATCGGTGAATACGACCTCTCCGACATAGATATAGACGCCGCTGTCCATCGACTCGCCTTTGAATTTGCCATCCCAACCTTCTTGTTCATGATTAGGTGATGAGTCTTTTAGTTCGTAAACCAGCTCTCCCCAGCGATCAAAGATTCTGAAGTACTTAATCGTCTCTACCTCAGGGCCGCCAAATACAGCTAGTCGATCATTGATACCATCCCCATTTGGAGAGAAAGCGGTGGGGATAAAGACTCTGCGTAGTTTGCGTACAAAAACAGTAGCGGCTGCATCAGCTTTACAGCCATCAAGATTGATGGCCTCGAAGCCATAAGTCGTCGTACTAGCTGGACTGACATTCTGATTGAGGCAGCCTGGGCATGAGGGATCGTTTAAAGAGGTCCAGAAAAAGGTATCTAATGCCTGATTGAAGTTGGGACGGAACACGTGACTCCCACCAAGTAGGATGGTATCACCAGTACCGATACTCACAACGAAGGGCTCCGGCTCCTCAAGCATGAGCAGCGTATCCCATTCACAGCCATTGACATCCTGAATCGTCAATTGGTATTCGCCTGCCGCAAGTCCCACAAATTCATCTTGAGCAGAAAAAGCCTGCCCATTCAAAGTATATACAAATGGCTCTGATCCGCTGACAACAGACTCAACCATTATTCGACCGTTTTCTTCTCCAAAACAAGTAGGTGATTGCACCAGCAAATTAGCGCCTTGCGGAACGGTGGGATCATAGGTCACCTCCACTTCTGCGCTGCCCACGCAGCCATTCTCCTGGCTTGTCACCAGCAACTGATAGGTACCCGGCTCATCGACCAGCGGGCGCAGCCCAAGTTCGCCTTGGACAATATGACCATCGAGAGTATTCCAGCTCATCATTACATCACCATTAGCTACATAAGCACCTTCTAACTCAACACTGCTACTTAAGCAATCCAGAAATGTTGATCCTCCAATACTCACCTGTGGAGGCACCAAATTAGCCAGTACCTCTATCGAAGTTCTAGAGGTACAACCGTTCATCGTATTGGTTACCAATAATTCGTAAGTGCCCGGCTGATCAATAGTAGGGTTGAGATTCGTAGAGCCATCAATATTCCCGCCTGACCATAAGTAAGTGAAATTAGCTCCCGTTGAAGAGCCTCTGGCATCCAAAGTAATCAGAGTATCAACACAGGTATACTCATCCGGCATTGCAATAACAGCCATCGGCAGCTCGTCTCCCGCCTCCACCATTATATTAGTTGTATCTGCACAGCTTGTAGCTGAGTTAGTCACCACCAATTGATAGGTTCCAGCAGCATTCACTTCTGCCGTCATCCCAGTCGTCGACCCCATAATATTTCCTGTTCCTTCTATAACCCATTCATAGTTCAACTGTCCAATTGTATTGTTCAACTGAGAGCTACTTCCATCCAAAACCAAGCTTGGAAAATCACAGGTTAGCCTGAGTGCTCCTTGCGGAATGATCAAAGCCTCCGGCGTATCGTGGAAGATCACAAATACACCATCTCCTTGCGATAAGCAACTATCATTCATATTGACCTGCCCGGTCCCATCATCATTACCAACCAAGGGAGTTATCCAGTAAGTGATTCCAAAGGACATGTTGAGCGGATCAAAAGAAAATTCGGGGACAGTATTGGTATTGATTATATTTCCGATAGTAGTGGAATTACCATCGTGAAGAAGATAGGTAATCGCATCATTATTATCCAAAGTGGCAGTTGTAAGCTCAGTCGCTATAACCTGGTCGGGGCCACAAATATTAACGTCTGTAAGGCTCAGATCAGGAGCTGTGGAAATACAAACACAACCCGGATCACCCTGAATCTGTACGGGAGTACATCCCCTGTTATCGCTGATTTGTAAGGAGTATGCCTGCCCACCGGGGATAGGGTCGCTTGTAAAGATTCCATTGCTTACGGTGCCACTTATTCCTCCACCTACAAATTGGTAACTAGCAGCATCTCCACCACTAATCTCAAAGCTCAGGGTATAAAAAGTATTATCATCATTACAGTCGGTTGAGATATTGTTGACCGCAGGAGGTTGATAGTCTCTAACGACGACCGTATCTGAGGCTTCACAATTATTAGCATCCGTAACAGTTACCGAATAAATATCCGCATTAGTCACCGTCAGGAATTGTTGATTATGACTGTTTGACCAGTTAAAATTCATCCCTGCATTACCTGCATCGAGTAGCACCTGCTCATTGGGGCAGAGTACTGTATCTGGGCCCAGATTGACGATAGGCAATGTATTATAGCCGATGCGGACAGAGTCTTCGCTGGTGCAGCCCATAGCATCGCTGACTGTAAGATAATAGGTAGCCGCAGAGTCTACGATGAGTACCGAAGTGGTGTCTCCCGTTGACCATTGGTATTTGAGGTTGGGGTCGGCAGGGCCAATGACGGTGATATTACCTTCGCAGATGTTGTAGTCATTGCCCAGGTCCAGGCTTGGAGGCTGATTGACTGTGATGTTAATATCATCAAAGCGGGCGCAGCCAACGCCGTCGGTTAGTGTGACCTGATAGGTTGTACTAAGGGCTGTGGATATGGTTCGGATAGAATCCGTATTGTTATCATTCCAGCGCCATTGACAATCGGTGCAGGAAGGATCATGAGCATTGAGCATCACCGGCTCATTAGGACAGACGATCGTATCTTTGAATTCTACAGATAGATTACAGCGTGTTTTTATAATCCAAAAGTCATTGAGTCCCTTATTAGCAGAGGTCTTATCTCCTCCGATATCAGAGGAAGAGTGCCCGGCCATAAGATAGCCGCCATCTGAGGTTTGAAAGAGGTTTTCCATTACATCATTATTAGCTCCACCAAGCGTTTTATCCCAGAGCTTAGTCCCCAGGCCATCATTATCCAAATAGAGCAGCCAGTAATCCCAACCGCCAAGATTAGGCTCTGTTTTGTCGCCGCCGGCAGGGGAGCCAGAAAAACCTCCAATGATGTATTTCCCTATGCTGTTTTGCTTCACAGCATAGCAATTATCCAGGCTGGTCCCTCCAAAAGTACGGTCCCATTCAATATCCCCCACAGCATTAGTTTTGATAATCCACATATCCACCAAACCTCTGGAGTTTTCCGATTTACTATTGAGCAGAAAATCAGAACGCGATCCACCGCCTAACAGATATCCACCATCCATGGTTTTGATCAGCGAGCTAATTTCGTCTTCATCTGTACCGCCGTAGCGTCGCTCCCAGATGATATCTCCAGTAAGCTGATCGACCTTGAGCACCCAGAAGTCTTTGACACCAACCAAATTGGTCGTAATATCCGTCCCCGGAGTAACATCAGAACGCGACCCGCCGCCGAGCACAAAATTTCCATCATCATCTTCTATAATCACATTGAGCCGCTCCTCCTCTAGTCCTCCATAAGTACGATCCCATTGCGGTTCGCCGGTAGCATCGATTTTAATGACCCAGAAATCATCCCCGCCTCGACGGTCCTCGGTTTTCTCACCGCTGATTCCAGACATTGAATTTCCACCTAGT
>NW_028284311.1:0-26928 GCF_059516105.1 Syngnathus floridae | reverse complement strand
TAGGCACGCAAAAATTTAATTACGAAAAATTTAGTGCCAGTAGAATAGTTGTCGCAGACAATGAGCTTTGGATTGCGAAACGAAATTTCGGATATGAAACAAACTTTCAATTTTATTTGTTTAGGGTCAATTCTGATTCTTTTCATGGTAAGGTGTGACAGTGCATCGACCCAGGCCTCGGATGAAGATGGTGACTGGTTGTCGTTTATCACTTATATGTCAAATAAAACAGAGCTAGACATCAATAGTGTTGAGACATTAATCATTCTTGCCGATCGAGGTTGCGTACCCTGCAACAAAAAATTCAGTCAATTTTTGGAGCGGATGATAAACGATCAAAAGTGCCTTATTGCGGTGTCCAGTTCGGGTTCAACGATTGATCTTAGTCCTTTTTTAGAAGCCCAGAATGCCGTGCTCAAAATACCCGATGTCTATTATATTTCTGGAATGGTTTCCAAATCGCGTTTGATCCGTTTGCAAAATGGAAAAGTATTGGAAGATATACCTGTTACTCCATCAAATTTAGCCCTCATCGAAAAACGCATTGATTCATTGCTAATTCGAAGACCTTCTTTGACGGAATAGGCAGCATTAATTTAATCGCCATATACTTGACAAAATTGAAAAAGGTGAGCTATAATTCCCGCCATTGTTAGGGCAGTAGAAGGTCAAAGTCAAGTTTGATTTTTATTTGATGATGTTATTATAAACGGGGGGTCGGGGAGACTAATAACTCGTCCAAAATGTTGATTACTTCGGTATTTGCTGCTGCTAGTCATGCTGCCTGATTTTGAGTTTGTTGATACCATATTGATGGAAAAACTCAAAACACAAACTCTTCAGCTTATTTTTTATCTCCAAAATCCGCTGAAATTTTATGCCACTTTAATCCCAACAAGGTTGTAGTCAGAAGCGACTACTTAGTAAAAGGCACTAAAGGTCATGGTTTCCGAAACGAGGAAAACAAGTTTGAGTTTTACGATGCCATAGAGCGTTTCTTAAACGAGCATAGTGGCAAACAAGAAGCCGAATCTGCAGAAGTGCAGGAGGCTAGCGCGGACTAAAATTCACCGTGTATAAAATAAAAAGGGCCTGAGCAATATGCCCAGGAACTTTTTTGCACCTTTAATTGAGATCAGTTATTCCACAATTACCTTCTGAGTAATAACCGTTTCGTCTTTTCTAATCTGCACCGAATACGCCCCAGCGGGTAGCTTGCTCACATCTATTGTTGCCTTAGAGCCAATCGACTTAGCGTTAGCAACACGTTTACCGGTCAAGTCAAATAGATTGATGTGAGCTCCGATAAGCATATCTGATAAATCTACAGTAAGTTGATCTCTGACCGGATTAGGGTATATGGAAACAATGCTTTCCCCTGTTTCCGCAATTCCAGTCGGTAAAATTTCTACCTCCAAGCTGTCAGTTGCCATACACCCGTTCATATCAGTTTCGGTTACGTAGACCGCTCCTTCAGGGCCGGCATTCCATTGTATCGATGCGGCATTACTGGTGGTTGTCACCACAATTCCTCCATCTGCCATCCAACTAAATGATGATCCTGAGGTGGCTGGCACCTCATAGTTAAATTCTGTCCACCATTGTGCCGAAGCAGACCCAGTTATTGGCCCCACAACTGGATCGCCAAATGCGGAATCAGATACCACCACCGCGCTACCCGTCACCATAACGTTGTTAGAGTCGCTAACCGCTACCGTGTAAGTGCCTGCCGCTAGTTCAGAAATGTCTTGAGTAGTTTCACCATTGCTCCACGTGTATGTATAAGGAGGCACGCCATTCATAACCGTTAGGTCAATGGACCCGTTGTCGGTGCTTGCACACGTTTTGTTTGTGACGTCAAAATCTAGGCTCATCAAGGATGCCGAGTCTACAAAAAAGCTATCGGTAGCCACGCAGCCCAATGAATCAGTCACGCTAACAGTGTACCAACCGGCCGTTAGACCGCTTACATCCTCGGTGTTGTCGGCATTACTCCAGGAGAAAACGAATGGAGATGTACCACCCGATACCGTCAAATCAATTGCGCCATCGGCAGCCGTGCCGCTAGATGCTTCGGTGGCAGTGGCTGTAAGAACAATCGCGCCCGGCTCATTTATGACTATGGTATCTAATAAGCCATTGTCCACAGAGTCGGTTAGCGTGAAGATGTTATCTCCCGCAGCGAGATCAGAAAAGAACAAGGTTGTATCAACCACTCCATAGATCACCTCGTTGGTTATGATGGCTTCATTGGCTGCAACCCCGAATAACCCGGCTTGATAAAAACTTGCGTTTCCCTGGAACGCTCCGGTGCAGTGAAGTCTGTTATTTGCTCCGATCGATACAGAATTAAATGCCTCAGTTGCTGGGCTGTTTCCACCAAAGTTCTTCCCCCATATTTCATTCAGATCTGGGCCCAGTTTCCCCGTAAAGCAATCCGTTCCGACAGACCCATTTGGCACGAACAAAGAATCCGCAAAGTTGAATCCTACGGCAAACTCTGCTGCAAAAACGAGATAATCGTCATCTGCAACATCCAGATCATAAACCCCGTCACGTCCTGATGTACCAAGTTGGTAAGCATCGAGCAACGCGCCTGTAGTATCGAGGTAGGCAATAAAGCCGTCTATGTTACCTTGAGATGCAAGCGCGCTTCCACCAAAGTTTAGGGTGTTGGCAAATACGCCACCCACGTATAGCTTGTCTCCCGCTGGGTTGAGCCCGATGGTGAAGGCGTTGTGACTAAACCCAGCGCCATTGCCCGATTCCGCCCAAACCCAATTGTCGTTAATCACATCATATTTGGCGACAAAAATATCCTGACCTGTTGCAGCTGATAGCGCGTTGCTGCCAAAACTCATACTGCTGTAGTAGTAGCCGGTGATATAAACGTATTCGACAACACCACCATTGGCATAGGGCACTATGTCGTTGGCTACATCAAAGCTTGCTCCGTTCCCACTTGCTGCCCAAAAGTTTGTGGCAAGCGAGGTATCAAAGCAGGTGATAAAAGGATCAAAAGATGTGGCGTTGTAAGTATTCCCCGCCAACTGCATCGAATTTGTGAAGTCCCCTGAAACATACAGTCGATCATCTGCTCCAGCCCTAATGTTGGTTGTCTCATCTGTACCTACGCCACCAACCTGCACCACTGTATCAACAATGCCTGTAGGAATATCAACTTTCATGATAAAGCCTTGATAACCTCCATTTGAAGTAATGGGCACATTTCCAAACATGGTATTGCTGGTAAAATACCCAAATCCAAAGGCTTTGTCTCCAACTATTTCTGCCCCATAAGCAGCGCAATCTGCCATGGCGCCCGTAATAGCGTGTGCCCACAAAACACCATTGGTAGTGGCATCAAAGCCAGCGACCCAACCCGAACCATTGCTACCAGCAGCGTATAGCGTAACGGTATCAATCGTGATGGAATCTTCAAAAAACCCTCCAACAACAAACACATCACCGATGCTTGTAGAACCAGCGGCCACGCCTGTTCCCTGCTGGTTGCCAGAACCTGATCCGTGCACCAGCCCATTGTATCCATCGTTTTTAAGGTTGTCAAACGAGTAGGTGTTGCCATCGTACTCCAATGAAATTGGAGCGAAGCAGCCGGTTATACTATCTATGCTTATGGTTCCAGATGAATCTCCAAAACAATTATTGTCGGTTTTAGAGGCATCAAAACTAAGTTGGGTCATCCCCGCCATCGAGGTAAAAAATGCAAGGGTCAATAGTAGATTTTTCTTCATGGTATCAGACAATTCTAGCAATACGCTAAATCCAGATTCAAGGTTGTGCAAAGGTCTCAAAAAAATCAACCGTTGATCAAGGCAAACAATTCTGCCTCATGCGGAACTGCGGCCACCCGACACTCGATATTGTGCGAAAACAATGCGGATGCCGTGCTGGTGCCAATTGCTACGACACGCGCACCATCCTTGATTTTATTTCCACTTTGTAGGAAGCCTTCGACATTGGAAGGACTGGTAAATACGTATGCCTCGAAGTCGCCAACCCTCGCGTTAGTCAGCATTTTGGTGCTATAGGCTATTATCGTTGAGCATTGGCTGGCAGGAATTGCCTTGGCAATGCTTCCTAGCGACACATCGGATGTGGGAAAGAGCGCGTGTGCACCTTGTAACTCGCTTGCAAAGGCTTTAGCCACTTGTGAAGGTTGTCCGGCTGAAGGGACAAAGTCAATATGATCAACATACTGGCTTAGCGCCTGCGCAGTAGCCTCGCCATACGCAGCAAATTTCACAGCACGCAGAATCGCTCGGTTAGCTTTATTGAAAAAGGCGTGCACGGCATTGCTCGACCCAAAGAAAACCCAGCCGAAGCCTTCTGGCAAATCGAAATCGAGGTGTTCGATTTCAATGAATGGTCTGCTGGTCAGCTCAATCGCATGCTCTTGACATGCCCGAGCAAAATGAGAGTCATTTACAAGATTTCGGGTATACAACACATTTGACGGAAGCAGTTTATCCTTTGCATATTCAAAGTATTGCAAGGCTTCTGTTCCATTCGTTTTGAAAAATCGGGTTCGCTTCGGTACTCTTGCCCAGTCGGTTCCATAGCTTACTCGTACGTCAAAGCCATTGTCCATGGGCTGTGCAAATACACCAATGGGTATATGGCAACCTCCGCCAAACCCCGACAGGATGCCTCGTTCTATTTCAATGACTTCAGCAACTTTCTGGTGGTGCAACGAAGCTACTGCGGTTCGCATCGCAGCATCTTCCGTTCGGCATTGATATGCCAATACGCCCTGAGCAGGCGCTGGAACAAATATGCGTGGGTCGAGTATTTTGTAACTCAAATCTGTAACGTCAAGATCCAACCTTTCGATGCCCGCGGCAGCCAGCAAAATGGCGTCAAAGTCACCCTTTCTCAGTTTTTCTATTCGCGTAGGTACGTTGCCTCGAATGTCTTTTATTTCGATATCTCCACGCAAGGCTTTGATTTGCGACTTTCTTCTGGCCGAGGAGGTTCCCACGATGGCTCCTTTTTTGAATCCCAGCGGTTGGGTATTGTCAATCGCCTTCGGATGAATGAGCAGCACATCCGAAGGGTTGGCCCTGTGGCTTAAGCCTGCAATGCACAAGCCTTTGGGCATTTGCGTTTCCAAATCCTTGTGCGAGTGAACGGCCACATCTATTTCCTTATTAAGCAAGGCGGCCTCTATTTCCTTGGTGAAAAATCCCTTGCCTTCGATCTTGTCAAAACTTAGGTGCTGGATTTTGTCCCCCTTGGTGGTAATGATTTTAATCTCAGAGGAGATGCCCGTTTTGGCCAGTTCATTTCGAAAAAAATGAGCCTGCCATAGTGCCAAGTCACTGCCACGGCTGCCAATGATAACCGTATTACTCACTCACGGAATCTTTTAGGTCCATATCAAGGATCACTTCTTTGGCCAACTTCATCGGTACGGCCACATATTTTTTTTCGAGATAGTCGAGCATTTCCATCGCGGTATCCCGATCAGACGGATTCATTTTTGCCAATCGATTGGCAAAGGTGTTTTCGATGGCATTTGACTTGATCTCTTTCATCAGGGCAGGCACTTTGCGCATTGCCAACTCCAATTTCCGCGTTCTGAATTCTTCTTCAAACTCTTTTAACCTAGTATCAACCAATTCCTCACATCGAAAAACCTCTTTTTCGCGTGACTTAAGATTGATCTTGGCTTCTTCTCGCAAACTCTCCACAGATATATAATCTACGTCAAATTTGGCCACCACATCTGGATGCACATCGCTGGGAACAGCAAGGTCAAGAATCACTTTCTTGTCTTGCATTCGGTTGACAGCCAATCGATAAAGTGCAGTATCGACAACCGCCTTTTCAGCCCCTGTGCAGGTTATAAGTATGTCAAACCCGTTGAGCTCTTGTTCCAAATCTTCCAAACCGAACCCTCTGCCTCCAAGGTTTTTCGCCAATTTCTGTGCTTTTTCTTTTGTACGATTAAACACCTTGATTTCCTGAAAATCAATCTCTTTAAGGTTTCCTGCAACCGCCTCGATGGTTTGCCCCGCCCCAATAAAGGCCACTTTCTGGTGTTTCCTTAGGTTCCTTTCCAGCAGTTGCCTATAGCCAAGATTAACCACCGAAATGGGCTTGGCAGCAATATTCGTTTCAGTGTACACCTGCTTGGCACATTCGATGGCTTTGTTTATCGCGAGTTGTATGAAATGAGCCGTCATACCTGCTTCGTTGGCCCGTTCGTAAGCTTGACGAACCTGGGTGATGATTTCGCGTTCACCAACAACCAGCGAATCAAGCGAACTAGCAACGTGAAATAAGTGTCTGATGGCATCTAATCCATTGTAAACCCGGACCTTTTCCAAGGCCAAATCACGCGCGGCTCTTTCTGCCGCTGGATAGGCTCTATCCAAAAGTTCACTGAGGAAATGCTGGTCCACCCGAACGCAGGTTCTAATGAAAAACTCAACACGATTGCACGTGGACAACATCATGAACTCCTTGATTCCCAGCAATTCAAGGATGGGCTTAAATCGCTTTGCCTGATTTTCGGGTTCAACGTGAAACTGACCCACGGCATCCAAACCCAAGTTTCGGTGGGTCAAGGCTATGATGTGAAATTGCTTCAAAATCGGTGCGCGAAAGTCGAATAGCACGCCCCTTGGTTTGTCATAAGAATGTCAGGGAATCAAGTGCAATACTTCCGCCTTTCTGTTCTCCACTCGCTGATCAATCGTTGGGTTTTCAATACCATCAAGGGCACCTGTAACCGTGGTGATTTCGATCTGACTTTCGAGCATACCAGCACTGACCAAATAAGCTTTTACCTCCAGTGCTCTTTGTTCAGCAACGGCCTGTTGCTGCTCAGGAGTGCCAATATCGCAGGAATACCCTATTACGAGCAACGGCTGATTAGAACGCAAACTAGGAATCAAAACATCGCGATTCAGCTTTGCACGATCTCTATCGCTAAGACGCACGCTGTTAAAATGAAAGCTGGTTGCATTCATAACGAAATCGTTCTTACCACTACTCGTCAATTTGGAATCAACGCCAGAAGTTGGTTTGATTGTCCCTTCTTGTACAATCTGACTTTCTGGTTCTTTGAGAAAATCGGCTGCATTTAAACCCGTGTCCTCCTCTTCCATAGCGGCAACGGTTTCTGAAGAACTGGGCAATGTCTTAAACTTAAATTCTCCATCATCAGTCAATTCTTGTTGAAGTGGCTGCTCTTGATCATCTAGAAGTAACAAAGCGGCCGCATCGAGCAAGCTCCTATCTTGTTCAGATAGCCTTATAGAAAAAATAGCCTCCTTCGCCAATTTTGTGAATCGAAACTGTCCATTCTCATCGGTATACACTGTTTCTATTATCCGATCGTTCTCATCAAAAAGGTCAAGCTGTACTCCAGCCTTTGCCAACTCTTTATACTTAAATGTACCCGATACGTCCTTAAAGCTCTCCGCAATAAGAACATCATCTTCATCTGCGTTAAGCTGTCTTATGCTAAAAAAGTAATCTCCGGCAAGTCTTGAAAAGGTGTAGTAACTCTCTTGTTGATTAAGGTTGGCCGTGGTCACTTGACCGTTTCGATTCACAAAATAAATCGAGCTTTGATTCAGCTCTGAATCATTCATGTCAGCAACCTGCACCTTGTATTTTAAATCTGGTCTTAGCTTGGAAAAAACAAAGTGACCATTTCTGTCGGTAACGGCCGTTTCAACAACATTATCCTGATCACCCAACAAGTGCAATGTAGTTCCTTCTTGGGGCAAGTTGTTATACTTAAACATTCCAACGGAAAAGACGAAATTTTGACTCAGGTTTGATTCATCTTTCTCCTCCAATCTCCTCATTTTAGAAATAAGTTCAGCGTTTAGAGGCTTGTACGAAAACCCTTCATCATCTGGGTCATTATTGAGTATGCTTAATTCATTCCCGTCTTTATCCATGAAGTATACCAACCCGTCTTCTCTTAGCTCCGAATCTTCTTCAGACACCTGTATTCTAAAGTTTTGATCGGGTCTTAGTTTTTTGAACTTAAACTTACCGTCTTCATCAGTTACCACTGTTTCAACTACTTTATCATTTTCATCCAAAAGATTTAGCGTTACCCCCTCCTTGGCCAAGTTGTTGTACTCAAACACCCCTTGAACATCATCAAAACCTTCATCGTCTAATTCCTTCAGCATCGAAAGCTGAGCCATTTCTTGGACCTCAAGCCTCTGATAACTATAGGCACCCTTAGGGTCACGTTTAGCTTCGAACAGCTTTTGACCTTTACTATCCGTATAGTACACCACACCATTCTTTTTAATGTACTCAAGGTCTGAAATTACACCTATCTCCAGTTCTTGATCATCTGTAGTTGCAGCAAATTCGAAGCGACCATTGGCATCGGTTG
Source organism: Syngnathus floridae (assembly GCF_059516105.1). NCBI lineage: Eukaryota > Metazoa > Chordata > Actinopteri > Syngnathiformes > Syngnathidae > Syngnathus > Syngnathus floridae. Next base: position 18,536 of record NW_028284311.1, on the reverse strand, counting down.
TGGCGTATTGGACTGGCTTGCCTGATGGTTCATTCAGCGCCATTATTACACCCCTGACAGGAACCCCATCGAGCTCAAAAACACCCGACATTCCCCGCTCATATTTAGGCCAATCAACATTCTGCATTGAGGCTACTTCCTCTTCGGATTTTGGTGTGACCGTAATTTCGCCTGCTTCATTAAGATCGAGTTTTTCAATCGGATCTCCGTTTTTATTCACCAGATAGGGCGCAAACAAGGACACATCTGCGTTTGGGTGGTTCGGTACAATTCTGTATGAATTTTCTTGTCGCAAGTTTGTTATGGAAACTACCTTATCGTCCGCAGCGCTATAATGTCCCACCAAATCTCCTGTTGCTTCGAACACATCAACTCCAGCTCCAGGAAGGGCTGTTCCATTCATTCTAAACACCACTTCTAATGGCGCTGCTTCTTTATAAAAACTGACGTTTAATGCTGAATAAATATTACTCATTTCAGCATCTCGATTCGAAGAGAAATAGATCAGGTCGCGAACTGGAATTGCAAAAGCATCAAACTTCTCGGAGTTGATATTTGACCCCATATTCTTAGGAGTTGTCCAATTGCTCCATGTTGAATCTTTTCTGTAAGCATAGAACAGGTCGCAATTACCTAGGCCAGGATGTCCGTCTGAGCCAAACATTATTGTTTGATGATCATCAAATAAATAAGGCGATATTTCATACCCAGTCGTGTTGAGGCTATCCCCCATCCAAATTGGCTTGGACCAAGTACCATTTTCGAGGATTGAGATATAGAGGTCTTCTTGACCTTTAGACTCTTTTCCATCCATGGAAATTATCAAAATGTTCCCTTGAGCATTAACAAATCCACTATAAAAGTCTCCTCGAATATTTAATCCTGGGGCATCCAGCTTCTTCGGTTTACCCCAATCAGTTCCATCATACTCGCTGACAGCGAACCCAGGCTGTAACTCTAATTTCTTCTGGTAGGTGCTTAACAAATACAGCCTTTGTCCATCATTGGATACGCCCAGAACAGAATTGTTTAATTGACTATTTAACCTAGGAAACTCATTCGTGGGCTCACTCCAAGAGGAACCTTGCCTATAGCTTACCCAAATATCCTGCCCACCAGTAGCTCCACCTTCATTTTGTGGGTGCAAAGAACGTGTTACATAAAGTGCATTTTTATTTGGATCAAAAAAGGGTGCCGTCTCTTCATATTGAGAATTTATTGGCCCTTTTAAGAGGCTTGCCGTTTCAAAATCAAATTTGACTTGGCCCTGCGCCAATCCCCAAAAAATCGATAGAAGAAAAGGTAGAACAAATCGTTTCATTCCTTAGAAAGCCCCTTTCTCTTTGTTAAATAGATTTATGCCCAACATGAACTCGTGGCTACCTGCTCTGCGCGCTTGAACCGAAGACAATGAGAAGTCGAACGAATATCCTGCCTTCAAAGTATTGCTCAGATACAGGCCAATCATCGCTGATAACGTTCGAGTAGATCTAAGCGTTAAACCCGCCCAATATGTGTCTTGAAAATCGAGCCTCAAGTTAAGGTCTGCTGAAACTGGCGCTTGACGAACCATTCTTACCATCACGCTTGGTGTGAGCACAAAATTCCGACTGATTCTTTGATGATAACCTGCAATAATGCTATGATGGGTACGTAACTTTTCCAGTGTCTCTCGGTTGTTTAACTTTAGCCTATCTCTCAACAACTGATCCGTAGAATATCCACCGAAATAACGATGATGGCTTAACCAAAAAGCAACGTTAATATCCATCTGATTGCTCTGAGCCGCTCCATTAAGGTAGTTGGCATAGGTTTGGTCATTGCTAAACTCCACAACCGCCTTACTTTGATCAAAAGACATAGAGTTGTATGAAACATTTGGAGAAAAGCTCAACGTCAACTCCTCAGCAATAGGTAAATGAAAAGCATACGATCCAAGAACAGTAGTTATGCCATAAGGTCCATAAGAATCCCTAGCAACCATTAGCCCAACAGCATGAAATGAAGTTCTTGTTATTTGATCATAGGTCGAAGGTGTACTAATTCTTGAACTCGAAACTTTAGGGTTTATTCGAAGGCGCTGCCCGATGGGCATATTAGCGCTGATGTAGGTGGTCGTGGGGCTGTTGTTAATCCCAATCCACTGGTTTCTATGGCTGATGTTTACTTCCAAATAATCATGAACACCAGCGGTAGCACTGTTTAGCAAATAAAAGTTTTGCTGGTATTGGCTAAATTGAAAAATCTGTTGTGACACCGCGCTTGACCCGAATACCAAGAGGCAGAATGAAAGGACTATATGCTCAAGCTTCGTCATTTTATTATGGTTATTGAACCTGTTAATGGAATAATATTGCCGTTGCCCAAGTCGATTACAAAGTAATAAGCTCCTCCTTCTAACGGTTTCCCTTTGTACGTTCCATCCCATGGAATCTCATATCCGACAGACTCGAACATTTGACCTCCCCAACGGTTAAATACTAGCACTTCACAGTCTGGGTAATTCTCTAGCTCCTTAATGTTCCAAACATCATTGACTCCGTCTCCATCAGGCGTGAAGGCCGTTGGAATTTCCAGATCTGGATTCACCTCAACACGAACCGAGTCGGTTCCCGAGCACCCAAATTCAGTAGTGGCGATGACATAATAAACGGTCGTTGCTTCCGGAGCTACAGATGCCTGTGCGTGTGCCTCGTTTAAGATTGATTCTTTTGGAAACCATTCAAATGTAGATTCGAGATCACTCTCCACACTAATTTCAATTTGAGTAGAAGGGAAGATGAATTCACTATCGGAGGCGGTAACAATTGGATTTGGCATCACAAGCACCTTAACTTGGTCGGGAGAGAATGGACAAACGCCACTTTCAATTGTCCACGTAAACTCATATTCACCAAGCGATAAGCCTGAAACGGTTGGATTTGCAATAGAACTATCCGATAGCTGCACTCCGCTATTAGAATGCGACCAGTAGCCAAACCCAACATTGGCCTCGTTCGCTTGAAGCTGTGCGCCTGAAGTGTCGCACACTACTATGTCTGGGCCAGCATTCACCTCTGCTGCGTTACTAAAGTTTCTAATAATCACCGTATCGCGTTCAACGGGGCACACCCCGTTCTCGATGTTCCAAGCAATTGCTGTCTCACCGAGCGTTAACACGGTTATTTGAGTAGATGGCGAAGTTGTATCGTTGATATTGGCTGTATCTGCAACTATGGTCCAATATCCTGTCCCAACAGCTGGGTTGTTCGCTGATAAACTCGCATTGGAAGCCGCACACAAATCTTGATCTAAACCAGCATTCGACTTTGAAGGAAATGCATCCCTCTGAACCTCAAAAGAACAGGTATCACTGTTGCCATGTGCGTCTGTTACGGCAAAAGTGTTGACCGTTATTCCCACCGGATATACCGATCCTGAGTCAATTCCTGCTATTTGAATAACATCTAACCCCTGGCAATTATCAGTGAATGTTGGGAGCGAAAACTCGAATATGCTATCGCATATAACCGTGTCTGGCCAGCATGTCAACACAGGTTTTTCAGCATCCAATACCTCAACAATAAAAGAACAAGAATCTGTGTTGCCTGATTGATCAATGGCTACATACGTTAATTCTGTTACTCCTATAGGGAAGAACATTCCTGAATCTAAGCCAGTTATATCCGTTTGTAGAATGGTGTCTATGGTACAGTTGTCCGTTGCAGCTGGCCAGTCAAACGTCACGATTGCTCCGCACTGCCCACTGTCATTATTCACTATAATACTATCCAAGCAGGTAAATTGCGGACTAATGGTATCCAAGACCGTAATTCCTATTTGCGTAGAATCCGAATTTCCGAATGAGTCGCTGGCCACATACCAAACCTGAACAGTCGAATCGACATGAAGGCAGTTGAATACTGAATCGCTCAAGTGCATTTCTCCCAATGTACAATTGTCGCTGGTTCCGTCATTTAGCGTATTATAGTCAACGGTGAACTCGCCAACGGAGTCCAAATATATTGTGTCAGAAATGGCTTGCACAACTGGCGCCAACGTATCAAACACATAAACATCGGCAGAGTCTATACTTATGTTTCCATGTATGTCTTCAGCAGTAAATACAATGCTGATGGTGTCAAGATGGTTGCTGCAATTGAAACTAGTGCTGCTTATGCTGGTGGTCATAACTCCGCAGCTGTCCCAAGTTCCACTATCCAAGGAATCTGCGGTAATGGTTGCTTGTCCAAAACTATCAAGATACACCGCGAGGTTCTGCAGAATAATGGTCGGTGCTATTGTATCCTCAACCATAACGGTGGCTGTATTAGAGTCTAAATTTCCGTGAATGTCTTCAATGAACAGCGTTACAGTGTTGGTTCCGACATCATTACAGTCAAAATCGTATTGACTCAGATAAAATGTATCAATACCACAAGCGTCCCAAGAGCCATCGTTAATCATGGAAGTATCAATTGAGGCATCGCCAAACGCGTCTAGATAGATGGTCACACCCTGAGTGATAACTGTAGGTGCAATTGTGTCAAGTATGATGACCAAAGCTGAATCAGTGGCTTCATTTCCACTGATGTCTTTAATCGATAACGTCACAGTGGCTGAATCTCCAGCGTGTGAGCAATCATAACTATCCTGACTAATCCAAATAGAATCTATTCCACAATTATCGCTCAAAGTACTATCAACTTGTGAGGCCGTAATACTTGCAACGCCAAGCGAATCGAGATAAATAAATACACTTTGAGCGTTGACAGTGGGGGCCAGCGTATCAAACACCTGAACCGTGGCAGATGAAGACCCCACGTTACCACTAACGTCTCTCGCGAACAGCGTAATAGGAATTACGGTCGCGGTGTCATCGCAATCAAATAACGTGTCGCTCAACCAAAGTGAGTCAATCATGCAATTATCCGTTGACAAATTGTTGACTTCACTAGGTGTTATGACAACTTGCCCGGAAGTGTCAAGGTATCGTATAAGGTTTTGTGTCAGGACTGTAGGTGAAATTGTATCAAGAACATTTACGGTAGCTGGACTTGAGCTCAAATTTCCGCTGAAATCCACAGCCGTGAATGTCACTACTTGTGAGGTAGTGTCAGCGCACGTAAAGTCATAATCATCCAAGTATATAGTGTCTACCGCACAGTTGTCTGATGTACCATTATCGATCATTGCAGCCGTAATGCTGGCAGATCCGGTAGCGTCCAAATAAGTCGTAATGCTCTGCACATTTATCGCGGGAGCCGTAGTGTCTTCCAGCGTAACATTTGAGGTGGACGTGCTGACATTTCCATTTACATCCGTGACTGTAAGTACAACTGCAAATGTTCCCGTATCTGCACAAGTAAAGCTCGAGGTATCTAAGGCTAAGGTCGAAATTCCGCAACTATCCCAAGAGCCATTGTCAATCTCTGCTGCCGTAAGAGCGTATGTTCCAGCGGCCGTTAGGTATATGGTCACGTTCTGCGCTATGGCCTGAGGCGCGATGGTGTCAAAGACGGTCACAGAGGCATTCTGTGTACCTACGTTACCATTTACATCTTCCACGCTGAGGGTAACCGAATTACTCCCTACATGACCACAATTAAAGTCATAGTTGCTCAAGTAAATGGTATCTATACCGCAACCGTCCCAGGAGGCAGAGTCTATCTGCGCTGCAGTAATTGTTGCCTGGCCAAATGAGTCGAGGTATACCGTTATGTCTCTGGATATTACATGCGGTGCGATGGTGTCTTCCGTTGTTACCGTTGACGTAGCAGAACTTACATTTCCACTAACATCAGTCAGGGTGGTGGTTACTGACAATGGTGCACCCACATTCGCACAAGAGAAACTCGAGCTGTCAATTTCAATAGAAGCGATACCGCAGCTGTCCCAAGAGGCAGAATCCAACGCATTGGAATCAATACTAACCTGCCCAAACGAGTCCAAATAAACAGTAAGATCCCGCAGAACGGGGTGAGCGGCAGTTGTGTCAATAATCGTTACTGTAGCAGCTGCCGAATCCAGATTACCGCTTTTATCTTGCACAAAAAGTGTAACTCCATTTGCCCCAAGTTCGCCACAAGAGAAGGTGTAGTTATCAAGATAAATAGTATCAATACCGCAACTATCATAAGATGCACTGTCAACCATAGCCGCAGTAATGATGGCAGAACCAAAGGAATCCAGCGCAACCGTAATATCGCGTGCTATCGCTGTTGGTGCCACCAAATCCTGCACGGTTACTGTTACCATGGCTGAATCGGTATTTGAATGGACATCTTCAGCGTAGAACATTATATTGTTTACCCCAGTAGAGCCGCAATCAAAATTGTATTGACTGAGATACACGGTATCGACTCCGCAGCTATCCCATGTGCCATTGTTGATGTCATTTGCTGTAATACTTGCATTTCCTAGGCTGTCTAGTTGGATCGTGACGTTCTGCGCAATTATCGTTGGTGCAATGCTGTCAACAACAACCACGATGGCCGTGGCGCTATCCGAATTGCCACTAACATCTGTTACGGTTAGGGTTACAGTAACTGGATTATTGACATTGGCACAACTGAAGTTAGCAGTGTCTAGTGCATAGCTCGCTATGCCACAGCTGTCTGACGAGCCATTGTCAATGACAGATGGCAACAGTGTATATGCTCCATTTGAATCAAGGTATAAGGTATCATTTTGTACCTGCACGTTCGGTGGAACAGTGTCCAGTAGCATTATGACACCACTTGCTGAATCGGTGCACCCGTTGGCATCAGTTACGGTTACGGAATATGTTCCTGTTGTGAAATTGGTGGAAGCAATTGTTGCTCCAGTGTTCCAAGAATAGGTATATGGCGTTGTTCCTCCTGTAGCTGACACAGTCAAGCCACCATCATTCAATCCTGGACATGTTTCATTGCTATCCACAGTAACTGAAGCCACCAAAGGAGCCGGTTCTGTTAAAGTCACAGAAGCTGAATCAGTACAGCCATTTTGGTCGGTTACGGTTACCGAATAAGTACCCGCTCCTAGGTTTGTCTCTATGGCGTTGGTCTCACCGGTATTCCAACTGTAGGTATAAGGTCCTGTTCCTCCGGCTTGTGAAGCGGTAACTTGGCCGTCTGTATCCCCATTGCAGTTGAGGATGGAGGTAACACTGGCTGAAGCTACAAGGGTGTTGGGTTCGGTGAGTGTTACGCTGGCACTATCCGTACAGCCATTTTGGTCGGTTACGGTTACCGAATAAGTACCCGCTCCTAGGTTCGTCTCTATGGAGTTGGTCTCACCGGTATTCCAACTGTAGGTATAAGGCGATGTACCGCCTGTTTGTGAAGCGGTAACTTGACCGTCTGTGTCTCCGTTACAGTTTAGTGCGGAGGTAACATGGGCCGAGGCCACAAGTGCAGTAGGCTCCAGAATTGTAACCGAAGAGGAATCGGTACAACCATTTTGATCGGTCACGGTCACTGAGTAGGTACCCGCAACTACTCCTGTTATCGATGGTGTTGTTGCAGCGTTGCTCCAACTATACGTGTAATTTCCTGCTCCTCCCGTAGCCGAGGCGGTAGCACCTCCATCTGAAAAACCGTTGCACGTTACATTCGAATCGAGCGTGGTCGAGGATACTACAGCGGTAGGTTGCGCAATCGTTATTGAAGAGGAATCGGTACAACCATTTTGATCGGTCACGGTCACTGAGTAGGTACCCGCAACTACTCCTGTTATCGATGGTGTTGTTGCGCCATTGCTCCAATTATAGGTATACGCTAAGGTACCTCCTGTGGCCGAGGCTGTGGCACCTCCATCCGCAAAACCGTTGCACGATGCATTCGAATCGAGTGTGGTTGATGAAACCAAAGTAGCTGGTTCGGTAAGTATTATACTCGCGCTGTCGGTACAGCCATTTTGGTCGGTTACGGTTACCGAATAAGTACCCGCTCCTAGGTTTGTCTCTATGGCGTTGGTCTCACCGGTATTCCAACTGTAGGTATAAGGTCCTGTTCCTCCGGCTTGTGAAGCGGTAACTTGGCCGTCTGTATCCCCATTGCAGTTGAGGATGGAGGTAACACTGGCTGAAGCTACAAGGGTGTTGGGTTCGGTGAGTGTTACGCTGGCACTATCCGTACAGCCATTTTGGTCGGTTACGGTTACCGAATAAGTACCCGCTCCTAGGTTCGTCTCTATGGAGTTGGTCTCACCGGTATTCCAACTGTAGGTATAAGGCGATGTACCGCCTGTTTGTGAAGCGGTAACTTGACCGTCTGTGTCTCCGTTACAGTTTAGTGCGGAGGTAACATGGGCCGAGGCCACAAGTGCAGTAGGCTCCAGAATTGTAACCGAAGAGGAATCGGTACAACCATTTTGATCGGTCACGGTCACTGAGTAGGTACCCGCAACTACTCCTGTTATCGATGGTGTTGTTGCAGCGTTGCTCCAACTATACGTGTAATTTCCTGCTCCTCCCGTAGCCGAGGCGGTAGCACCTCCATCTGAAAAACCGTTGCACGTTACATTCGAATCGAGCGTGGTCGAGGATACTACAGCGGTAGGTTGCGCAATCGTTATTGAAGAGGAATCGGTACAACCATTTTGATCGGTCACGGTCACTGAGTAGGTACCCGCAACTACTCCTGTTATCGATGGTGTTGTTGCGCCATTGCTCCAATTATAGGTATACGCTAAGGTACCTCCTGTGGCCGAGGCTGTGGCACCTCCATCCGCAAAACCGTTGCACGATGCATTCGAATCGAGTGTGGTTGATGAAACCAAAGTAGCTGGTTCGGTAAGTATTATACTCGCGCTGTCGGTACAGCCATTTTGGTCGGTTACGGTTACCGAATAAGTACCCGCTCCTAGGTTTGTCTCTATGGCGTTGGTCTCACCGGTATTCCAACTGTAGGTATAAGGTCCTGTTCCTCCGGCTTGTGAAGCGGTAACTTGGCCGTCTGTATCCCCATTGCAGTTGAGGATGGAGGTAACACTGGCTGAAGCTACAAGGGTGTTGGGTTCGGTGAGTGTTACGCTGGCACTATCCGTACAGCCATTTTGGTCGGTTACGGTTACCGAATAAGTACCCGCTCCTAGGTTCGTCTCTATGGAGTTGGTCTCACCGGTATTCCAACTGTAGGTATAAGGCGATGTACCGCCTGTTTGTGAAGCGGTAACTTGACCGTCTGTGTCTCCGTTACAGTTTAGTGCGGAGGTAACATGGGCCGAGGCCACAAGTGCAGTAGGCTCCAGAATTGTCGCTGAGGAAGTAGAAGATGGGCAATTATTCGCATCGGTGACAGTAACCGTATATGTTCCTGCTGTAAGGCCAGAAATAGTTGCCGTATTACCTCCATTAGACCAAGAGTATGTATACGGTGCTGTGCCATTGCTACCTGAAGCGGTAAGACTTCCCGTGGAAGCCCCGTTACAAAGTACATTGGTTTGTGCTGATATTGAACTTGATAAAGCAGTGCCCGCTGTTATCTGCACAGTGTAACGTTCTACACAGAGTGGATCATTGTTACCATTATCTCCTGCCCGCAACGTCCAAGTGCCTACGGGTGATTGCCCATTAAAATTATTCAAGTTGCCAGATGGGTTAAACGTGCCTGTATTCGGTGTCCCCGAAGCAGTGCTGCCGCTAGATTCGTCAAACGTTGTTGTTCGTTTGGAAATATTGGCATTACCGCTCCATGTGCCGGCTGGCGCAAGAATTACGTTCGTGCCTGAAGCCCCATCTATTCTAAAACTAGTTTCTTGATGATGCGAGTTTCCATTTCCTGGACTCGAACAGGAACCATCCGTTTTGGCCCAAGTAATGCTGACGTTCACATCAGTAATCAAACATCCGGTGGTAAAGTCCGCAGTCGAAAAGGTAACCCCGGGGAGTGAGTTACAATAGACTCCACATCCATCAATAGTTGTGGAAAACCCCGGATTGTACGTTTTTGTTACCGTTTGGGCATCCGCTTTTTCAGCGTAAAAACAACATACCAATCCCAATAGAACGGAAGGTTTTAGTAGCCTCAAGGGTTTTTTATCTATAGTCATTATATTGACCATCTGCGGGTCTCATGGTGTTATTGACAACTGCAAACTTAACCAAGTTATGCTTTGGCAAGGAGTATTTCGCTTACATAAAATAGTCAGACTATAAATATAAAGTTCGATGAAGCTGCAAATACTCTCGGTGAATGACTAGGGTTTCAAAAAGTTTAGAATAGTGCTGAATGTGCTCTATCGGAATATTAGAGGCTCATTCCACACATGTTCATCGTGTGCTATCCTTAGCATATAAATCCCTGAGGCGAGGTGCGAGACCATGATTGTCGGTGAATCTTGAACTTCAAGCACTAATGACCCTTTCAGTGAATAAATCTTCGCAAGGAGAGGTGTCACGCCTTTTCCTATTAGCACATTTACTTCCTGCTTGGCAGGGTTAGGGAATATTCTTAACTGAGGTTTTGCAATCGCTTCTTCCTTTAAACCAACGACTACCCCAACACAGATGCTATCAATCGCTTCGCAGCCCATCTCATCAGTTACGGTGAGTGAATACCACCCCACACCACTGACTAGCGTTGTTGATGCTGTTGACCACAAATACGTTGCATTTCCTTACGTAGCAGATATGGGTGTGGTGTCTAGATGCTCTGTCGCTATATACGCGGTGTTGTCCAATACAAGAATCAACTCATCAGGCTCATTGATAAGTACTGAGTCAACAGATGTACAACCATTTGTATCCACAACTGTAACGGTAAATTCTCCAGAACCCAAGTCGGTTATAAGAGCTGTTGAATCTCCAATGCTCCAGCTGTAATTGTACAGTACCGTACCACCCGTAGCCGAGGCCATGGCACTACCATCTGCAAAACCATGACAGCTGATATCCGAATCTATATTGGCCGTAGCAGATTGATCAAAGTCCGTGATTCGTTTAGAAATGTTTGCTTGGCCTGACCATGTTCTAGGTATTGCGAGAATGACCTGAGTTCCAGTAGGCCCATCGATTCTAAAATTACTTTCAGCATGTTGCGAGTTTCCATTGCCAGTAACACTACAAGAACCATCGGTCTTGGCCCAAGCGATGGAAACATCCACATCAGTAACAAGGCACCCGGTAGCAAAATCCGCAGTGGAAAAGGTAACCCCAGGTAAGGTTGAACAGTATGTTCCACAGCCGTCTACCGTGGTGGAGAATCCTGGGTCCTATGTTTTTGTAACCGTCTGAGCTTGGGCCAACATAGTGGCAAGCATAAAGCAAATTATAAGGCAAGTAGAGAGTTGGGTCTTAATCATGATCTCTCACTTTTGGGGATAGCGAATTGTTCGCTAAATTAGCGCTTGATCATTTATCCTCAGCAAGTTATTTACTTAAGGCTTAATTGTTCCACCTAACGCACAAACCTGTACAGTGTGGCTATGGCACTCCAAGTTGTGTCATTAAGTCCTGATACTGATCTATTTTTTCACCATACTCACGTCCAAGGTCAAGTGTATTTCTCGCTGTATTTATCCTGTTGAGTTTTAACTCGCAAATCGCCTTCATGTAGTAGGTATTTGGATTGTTCTTACCTCTTTCAAGGGCTTCTTCGAAATACGCGAGAGCCTGGTCATAACTGTTGCTACTAAGGTAATATTGCCCTAATTGGAAAAAAGGCGCTAATAGATGATCGTATTTCTGCGCGCACTCCTCGAATACTGGCAATGCTTTCTCAGGCTGGTTAAACTCCATGTATGCACTTCCCAAATCAAGAAACGCCACAGCCATTCTATCCGTTATTTCAAGTGCTCGCTCATAGTGATGGATGAATTTCGGCTGGAGCACTCTTCGCTCTGATTCGGTCGCACCGTAATATTGGAAATGCAGATGGTTTGCATAGTTGTAGTGGAAGCGGGCGCAATTTTCAAGGTAGGGTTCATCCGCCTCGAATAGGCTAATGGTATTAGCCCAGTCAGCTGTCCGATTCCAAGATAAAATTGCCAGCGGAACTATGCACAATATTGCACATGTAATTGCAAGTCGTTTTGGTAGCATCCAAATTATCACAACAGCTAAAATTGCTAAACCAAGGACTGGCCCAAAAAGAAACCGTTCTCCAAAAAAATCAGGCCCCGCGATGGGTACATGCAGGTAAATGGCAATGGTGCCGATGAAGAAGGTTAACCCAAAAAGCAAAGCCGGATGCTGTTTTCTTTTGAAATAAGCAAAAACGCCTAAGCATGACACCAACAATAAACCAAGTATCCACCTCCAATCGAGTGCGAAGTCAATTAATGGAATGCTGCTGAACCCATAATCATGAATAAGTGGATTCGGAATGATAAACAGTTTCAATGACATTTGGATAATTAGAAATGCATGAAGTATTCTGCTCCAAATGCTGTGGTCTACCAGTGGGTTTGCTGCAAAGCGATCTTCGTGATATATTCCTTTTCCAACAAGCTCCATGGTGTTTTCTTCTAAAAAGAACATGTATGTGAAGTATGTGCCAATCAAAAAAAACATAGAGGTAATGGCTGGCTGTGCCCCTTTGATTATCTCTAAAATTAGCCTCTTTCGCTTCATTAATGGTATTGCAAATCCAATAAGCACGTAGCCAATGGCATTTTCTTTTGATAAAAACCCCAAGATGGCGAATAGCACGGATAGCAAAAAGGATTTCCAAGTGTTACCAGTGTCCCATTTAAGCATTTGAAAAAGAAATAACACACCAAAAATCATGGCAAGTATTTCGTCACGACTCTTTATGTTGGCGACCACTTCTACATGCAGTGGGTGGAGCGAAAAAATGAGCACTATAGCCAGTACCCATATTTTGCTTGTGGCTGGAAATAATTGACCTAGCAAGTAAAAGAGGAGAACGCACAGGATGGAGTATAGAACAAGATTGAATAAATGTGGCCAAAAAGGGTTCAACCCAAAGAATTCGACTTCGGCCGCATAGGTCAACAACGTGATCGGCCGATATCCGTAACGGTGCTGCGTTTCCTCTGATTTAATATTTCGAAACAGCGATGGAATATCGCTTAAACCGCCTTGAACCCTTTCATTTTGAGTGATGACAATTACATCATCACCTGCATAGTCATGTGAGAGGGAGCCCCCAAAAGTCAGCCAAATGGCTCCAACTAATGTTACTAGGTGACCGCATGATTTTAATAACCTCATTGGCTAAAACCGTTCTCGATACCACGTCTTGTGAAATGAATCATACCGCACAACATCTCCCGCGCCAAAATAAGCCGTGAAGAGTTTGTGAGGAATAGCTGACGAAGTCCAATTGGCAAGAAACACACAGGCATATTGCACTATATGATCAAGGGTATTCTGAGCGTTTAGCAGCTTGTATCTTTTGTTGTTTTTTGTCTTTTCGTGGTTTTCGCGGACAAAATTTGAAGCCACAAACGTGGGCAATCCTGTTTCTTGAGCGGAGGAAATTAAGAAGGCCTCAATGGAGGCGGCATTTGATGGCGATGCCAATTGATAATCTCTAAACCACTCTCTCCGAAAAAATGAAGATGATGGGCGAATGGGAAAATCTCCACTTCCTTTTACTTTAATTAAACCATCGCCATTTAGTCGCACCCGCATTGGTATAAACCCTTTCTCGTTTACTTCGACACACGCCAGCCAATTCAGGTCGCTATATGCTAAGAATATATCAGCGACTGCATTAAAAGCACCCTTGTTAAAGCAATCGCCCGGATTGCAAACGACCGTATATCCGTGATGGAATAAACTCAACCCTTCTTTGAGCTGTGCCAAATCAGACTTGCTTATGGTCTGGTATAGATTAATCGGTATTGAATACTCACGATCAATCTGCATTTTGTCTTCAGGGGGTATAGCAATAAATACTTTGAGGTTCTCGTGATGTTGTGCTTCAATTGATCTAAGGGTATCCGAGAGTCCCGCCCATTTTTCTTCCGAAGCGATAATAATGACATTGAATTGCTCAGGTTTATTTTTAAACTGAGAAAGCAGCGATCGACTTTGAAAAAAGAGAAGTGGCTCTGTTGTGTCAAGCATGTCTATGCTTTCTTTAGCGCACAAAGACACACCCTTTCCGCTGATATCACCTACAATGGATTGCGCAATTGGGAACATATCTGCATTCCATTCGAGCACAACTGATGCTGCCATGCGCGTAGTAAGCAACCATTCACAAGTAATCTGTTTCAAATTTTTTGAGCCATATAGGTCAACTTCGAACGAATAATTCCTAAGCGCACCATTCAATGCTCGAAGACAATCCGGTTCTGGCTCAAACCAACCATCATATCGGGCGGTTGAAGTTGACAATTGGTCAAACTTTAATGGAGCAATCGTTTGATTCATGGGAACTTGAAACAATCCTTTTGTTTTAGCATGTGTTCCCTGATCTTCAAAGTTTGTTGTGTACGACTGTTTGGGAAAAACAAAATACTTGCCGGTGATGATTAAGTATCGATTAAACTGTTTTTTCCAAGAGTTATCGCCCCACTGCAACAAATGATCTGGTACTTTCTCCCCTTGCTGCGCAACTTGGTTTTCATTTAACCAATGTTTAAAATTCTCCCATTGCTTTTTTGTCCAAACCTGTCCCCAAGAAGACGCCACTTGCATAAAGAACGTATCAAATCCACTATCGAGCGCTTTGAAAGGAAGCGCTCGGGTTTCGGTATAGGAATAAGCGTACAATGAAACCCCAGCGATTTCTGGATCATTCAAGTAATAAGCCGTAGTTTCTAAAGCAAAGTGATAAAAGGCCGGTGAAACGACCAGATCATCTTCCAGCACAATTGCTTGGCCAAGGGTTGCGACCAGATCACCACAGACTAAAATGTGTTGATAAAGTCCTAAATGTTGCTCACGCATTAAAACATGCTTTTGCCCATGATTCCAGGCAAAGTGCTGGGCTAAGTCGCGCACTGCAGCACTGTCGGATCGGTCTATGCTAATATAAAGATCAACTCCTTTTTCAGGTAAGTCTGACCGATCAAGACTTTTGAGCAAGCGACTTAATGACTGCGGCCGATTGTAGCAAACAACTATGATTGGTAGCGCCTGCATGGTGACTATGGCTTATCAAATTTGAATAGGCCACTATGCTGTTTTTCAATCGTTTCTTGTACTTCCTTAGATGCCTGAATCCTGACCTTCCGCCCACTATTGGCAAGCGCTACCGCTAAACGTAGCTGCTGAGACTCTTCCAAAATATCACTTCCTTCTTTGTACGCTACATCCTCAAAAAAATATTCCTCTCGATTCGCGTTTTGAAGCAACTCAAGCTGAAATTGAAAGTGCTCATCATTTATCAAATCAGTCGATTCCGATAAATGAAGTGAATGATCATGAGTATTGCCGAAATGCATCAACGCTTTGTTGTCACGCGGAAAACAGGGACCTCCGTAACCAAATCCATAGTTCAAATACTTGGCCCCAATCCTCTGGTCGGCCCCTATGCAAGCCAATATTTTATCTTGATCACTGCCCACTTTAATAGCCAAGTCACCAATATGGTTGGCAAAGCTGATTTTCATTGTAAGAAAACAGTTAGTAGCCAGCTTGGTAAGCTCGGCACTTTGCAAATCCATAACATGATGCTGTGGCTCATTCTGACACATAGATTTGTAAATGTCACTCACCTTTTTGGCGCTGTCTTCGCTCCGAGCCCCAATTAAAATTTGATCAGGATTGATTTGATCACGAATAATACTGCCCTGTGCTATAAACTCAGGGTTGTAGACCAAATCATAGTTCAGCGCGTCCAGTTGATCATAGATGGAATCACAATACCCTGGCATTGTTGTGCTATTTATGGCCACTACTTTTCTGCTTTCAGACCTGCCCAAGCCTTCCAGATCATGAACCACTTGATCAATGTAGGCGTGACTAAACGCACCATCCTCTTTTGAGGGCGTTGGTACAATTACAAAAATGACGGAAGCCTTAGCAACGTCTTTAATAGTTGAGGTAATACTTAGGTTTTTGGCATCACGCAGCAACTCTTTAACCCTTGGTTCTGTGGTAACCAGCGTCTTGTTGCGAACGGCATTGAGCCTCTGTTGATCAATGTCCATTCCAATAACGTAATACCCTGAATGCTCTAAATTCAACGCAAGGCACAAACCCAATTTACCCAACCCAATTATTCCTATTTCACTCATGGCAATTGCACTTCTTCTAACACTTTATCGGCCATTCCCCAATTCTTATCATTGATGTCAAATGTTCGGCCTTCTCTCATTATTTGTAAGCCCCACTGGTGAACGGCCCACCAATCAAGCACGGGTTTGTTGGTATAAAATAGCACCTTATCCTTTTCATTTTTGAACTCCCAGCCGTTTTCGTGACTTATGTGGTAAGTCGTACAATCCCAAGGTAAAATAACCTGTTTGGTGCCTACAGCGCTTGCCGCAATTATGCCCATCGAGTCAATATGCAAAGAGTAAATCTCGAGCTCTGGATAGCCCATAATTCGTTCCCAATCATTCTTGTGCATTAGGGTAAAATCTCCACATGCATCGGTATCCATGGCATTCAATTGTTCAGATATGGGCGAACTCAATACTTTTTTGATTCGAGATAAAAGTTTGAACACGGGAATCAACGCCCAATACTTAAACAAAAAGGAGGTTGTGTCACCAAAGTTCGGATAAAAGGATGATTTCCCAAGTCGCTTTATCACTGATTTTTCGGCCCATTTCAACAACTCCTCCACTTCTTGATTCGCATCAATATCCATTGGTATATCGGCACGGTTTGCACGATAGTATTTTCCTTCCTCTAATTTTTTGCTCGCCAGGTATTGAATAAGACCATCTGAAAACAACAGATCTATATTGGTGCAAAGGATAAATGGTGCTTGTGCTCGTTTGATCCCAACGTTCTTTGCAATCATTTGAAAGAGGGGCATTCGTTCTGAAAACTCAAGTTGGTTATGAAATTCTGCGGGCACAACAACGTATCGAACGCTCAAATAACTTCCCGGCTCTGGTTTCGGCAACACTTCTTTAAGAAGTGGTTTACTTTCGGGCGGATTCCACTCAACGAAGACAACTTCTGCTCTGAGTTTGTGCTTGTCACACTGATGCATCAAGCCCCTCATGAATATGACCATACGTTTGGTTAAATCACCTCCATGATTATCATTTCTAGATGTTACTACAAAAGAAACGTAAGGTATTTCTTCGGTCATACTTGTGCCGTAGCGAGTTCCTGCGCAACTCTCTCACGTTCTGCCTCAACCCAGCGATACAATTTACTGATTCCTGCGCGCAGCGAAACCTTAGGCTCCCATCCACAAATCTCACGCATTAGGTCATTATTCGAATTGCGTCCATTGACTCCAATAGGGCCTTCTATATTCTGGATATCAATTGATTTTCCAGATATCTCGATCACCATTCTTGCGAATTCATTGATGGAAATCATCTCTTCTGAACCGATGTTTACCGCTTTTTGAAAATCTGACCGCATCAACTTTTGAACCCCGTTGAGGCAGTCATCAATGTACAGGAATGATCGGGTTTGGGTGCCCGGACCCCAAATATCTATCTTACCATGCTTCGCTCGGGCTACCTTGTTACAGATGGCAGCCGGAGCCTTGGCCTTGTTGTTTCTATATTCATTGCCTGGGCCATAGACGTTGTGAAATCGAGCAATTCGAACTTCAATGTCATGCGCACGCGCAGCATTTTGATAAAGCCGCTCACTAAACAACTTTTCCCACCCATACTCGCTATCAGGATCTGCCGGGTAGGCCGAACTTTCCACACAATTTGGATTGTCTGGGTCAATCTGATTGCATTGCGGGTAAATGCACGCTGAAGACGAATAGAACAGTTTTGGAATTCCAGCACTCACAGCGCATTTAATGACGTTTAAGTTGATCGATGCAGAATTGTGCATTACGCTAAAATCATTCTCTCCCGTAAAGAGATATCCAGCACCACCCATATCGGCTGCTAGCTGATACACTTCATCAAAGCCCCTAATTATGTTCTCCTGACAGAAGGCGAGGTCGCGCAGATCTCCAATAATAAAGTTGTCAGCACCAGAAACGCTGAAGTCTGGTGTCTTTAAATCAATTCCAACCACAGCGTAGCCGTCACGTTTTAATCGTGTCACCAAATGATTTCCGATGAACCCACCGGCACCAAGAACCAAAGCATTCATTTAATTGGGGATTTGCTAAAGCGGTTTTACTTGTAGGCGAAGATAAGTTTATCGAACCATTTCTAATAGCCGCGCTTTGAGCATATCGAGGCATCGACCTTTTTCATGATGCGCTGCTACATAAGCTCGAGCAGCAGCCCCCAGTTGCTTACTAAATGCTAGATCGGCAAACAGCCGCAGGACTTCTTTGGCCATTGTCTGATGATCACCTTCTTCCACAAGAAGCCCGGTTGATTCATGTGCAATTACCTCTGGAATACCTGCATGATTTGTTGCGACTACCGCCAAACCTGACGACATTGCTTCTAAAATAGATAGCGGAGTTCCTTCCGAGTCATTGTCCCCGGTTTTTACAGAATGTTGCATAAAAACGCTGGCTTTCTGAAGCTCCTCAGCAACTTCTTTC
>NW_028284310.1:0-26935 GCF_059516105.1 Syngnathus floridae | reverse complement strand
CACCAGCTGCTCCACCTCCTCTCTGTAGTCCAGGTCGTTGTTGTCTCTGATGAGCCCCACCACCGTTGTGTCGTCTGCTGACTTCACGATGTGATTGGTGGTGAACCTGAGGACGCAGTCGTGTGTCATCAGGGTGCACAGCAGGGGGCTCAGGACGCAGCCCTGAAGGGAGCCTGTGCTGAGGGTGATGACATCAGAGGTGTTCTGTCCGACCCGGACTGACTGAGGTCTGTTGGTGAGGAAGTCTAGCAGCCAGTTGCGAAGGGGGGTGTTGAAGCCCAGGTGTTCCAATTTTCCTACCAGATGCTGTGGGATGATGGTGTTAAACGCTGAGCTGAAGTCCAGGAACAGCCTCCGCACATGGGTGTTCTTCTCCTCCAGGTGAGCCAGGCTCAGGTGAAGAACGGAGGAGATGGCGTCCTGAGTGGAGCGGTTTTGCCGGTCGGCAAACTGGAACGGGTCAAATAATAGGGGGAGTCTGGAAACGATGTGACCTTTAAGCAGCCTTTCGAAGCACTTCATCATAACCGGAGTCAGTGCAACAGGCCGGTAATCATTAAATGAGGTGATTTGAGGTTTCTTCGGCACCGGAATGATGGAGGCAGTCTTAAAGCACGCCGGCACTGTGGCTTGGCCCAGCGAGGTGTTAAAAATGTCTGTGATGACCCCAGCCAGATGACTTGCACATTCCCTGAACACACGCCCAGGAATGTTGTCGGGGCCAGGGGCCTTACAGGGGTTGACTCTCCTCAGGGTCTTCAACACATCGGCGGAGTCAAGGCAGAGTACCTCCTCTTCCTGATGGGGGACAGTTTTAACTGCTGGAGTGCCGTTTAGTGCCTCGAACCTCCCAAAGAAGTTATTTAGACCATTTAGAAAGTCAGCATCAACTACACCCACCGGGGGGGGGGAGGGTGAGTTGTCGTCTGTAATCGCCCGTATGCCTTGCCACATACTCCTGATGTTTTTGACGTCGTGGAAACGATCCTGAAATTTTCGACTGCGGTCTCGCTTCGCTATCCTGATGGCACGGTTCAAGTTGGCTCTCGCTGTCCTCAGTGTCTCCTTGTCGCCAGACTTGAAGGCAGAGTTACGCGCTCGTAGCGTTTGACGTACCTCCTCAGTCATCCAGGGTCGTTGGTTGCCCCGGGTGATGATATTCTTAGTGGTGCTGACGTCCTCGGTGCATTTGTTGATGTAGGCTGACACAGTCATGGCACACGCATGTCTAATCTACATCGGGAAAACTGGGAGGGAGGGAGGCAGGCAGGGAGGCAGGCAGGGAGGCAGGCAGGGAGGCAGGCAGTGTCTGTCTGTTGAGGTTTTCACCTTGTTCTTCTCCTGCTGAAGTTCTAACTGGACGTCCATCAGTTTGGTTCTCAGCTCGTCATTGGCGGCCTGAAGGGCGTCCGTTCGCTCCGCCTTGGCCCGCCCTGCCGGAGCTCGTTTGGACATCTCTTACTCGAGTCTCGCCCGGTCGTCAGTCAGAGATCACAACATTTGTACCTGGAGAGCACAAACGCAGCGCTGTTTTCCACTGGCTTCGAACTCAACTTCAATCGGTACCGTAACTTACAACATCATAAACATAGAACTAGCTTGACTTAGTCATTGAATAAATGCATTTGGTTCTTCAAAACTGCATCACGCAACATAGCGTGACCGAGACGGCCGTTATCCACCTGCGTGAAGTTATTTGGTGAAATGAATGAGATGTTTAAGACACCATCGTTCTGTCTCTATGTAGATGAAGGTAAATAATCGATTGCTGAAGGTCCAAAGGTGTTGTGATAAACAAATAAACATATTAGTGATTAGTGACATATTTGTGATAAACATATTAGGCAGGATAATCACATATGTTAACGTGACTGCCCACACTGTATTTATTTATGGTTATTTGTTAAATCGAGTACTGTTAGACATGAAATAGGAAGTGTTTAACATAAATGGAAGACGAAAGGGGTACTCACCATTGTAGCTCCTGCTGGTCAATGATACGAGCCTCTTCTTGCAGTGGAAAACATACAGCCAACAAACACCGTGGAACCTAAAGGAATGAAATTAAACATTAACATTTAGCCTCAACCAACATTCACAGATACAACGCAACGCAAACTACACAAACGTAAATCTTTTTAAACACAATGAGTTGTACTTACCGTGTACGCTCTAGACGGTCCACTTGCAAGCGGAAAATAAAGATATTTCTGTTGATAATCGTCGTGTTTGTATCCGGTGTCTCGCTCAAGGCCATTGCGCCCACAGATTTGAATTTTGGCGAGAGTTCAGCCTATTGACGTCATTTCCGCGGTGTAATACCCGCATATCTGAAACGGCAAAGTTAAGAGTAGAGTTAAATAAAGTTTTTAGTCAACGCAATAATTTACAACCGTTGACCAGTCGAAATAATCGTCGAAATTTGGCGTCTGTGGCTGGAAGCAGACGCCGAGTTCGACATTCCTCCCAAACGCCACACTCCCTTGCTTTTCAGGGCTAAAAAAAACAGTTGTAATTACCTTGTACGCTCTAGACGGTCAAGTTGCAAGCTGAAAACAAAAATATTTGCCTTGTTAGTCATCGTGTTACTAACAGCTGTGTCTTGTTTGCCAGAACTGCCGCTTTCCTACTTCCTGTTGCAAGCCACGCCCACGGATTATAATTTTGCCGTGAGTTCCGCCTATTGACGTCATGTCCGCGTCACATGACTGCGACGTAATATTATCTAAAACTGTTTGTGCGGTATTGTGTTGTTCTGTGCGGTATTGTGTTATTCTGTGCGGCGTCGTGTTGTTCAGTGCGACGTCGTGTTGTTCAGTGCGGCATGGTGTTGTTCAGTGCGGCATGGTGTTGTTCAGTGCGGCATGGTGTTGTTCAGTGCGGCATAATGTTGTTCAGTGCGGCATAATGTTGTTCAGTGCGGCATGGTGTTGTTCAGTGCGGCATGGTGTTGTTCAGTGCGGCATGGTGTTGTTCAGTGCGGCATAATGTTGTTCAGTGCGCCATAATGTTGTTCAGTGCGGCATGGTGTTGTTCAGTGCGGGATGGTGTTGTTCAGTGCAGGATGGTGTTGTTCAGTGCGGCATGGTGTTGTTCAATGCGGCATGGTGTTGTTCAGTGCGGGATGGTGTTGTTCAGTGCGGCATGGTGTTGTTCAGTGCGGCATAATGTTGTTCAGTGCGGCATGGTGTTGTTCAGTGCGGCATGGTGTTGTTCAGTGCGGCATGGTGTTGTTCAGTACGGCATGGTGTTGTTCAGTGCGGAATGGTGTTGTTCAGTGCGGCATGGTGTTGTTCAGTCCGGGATGGTGTTGTTCAATGCGGGATCGTGTTGTTCAGTGCGGGGTGGTGTTGTTCAGTGCGGGATGGTGTTGTTCAGTGCGGCATGGTGTTGTTCAATGCGGCATGGTGTTGTTCAGTGCGGGATGGTGTTGTTCATTGCGGCATGGTGTTGTTCAGTGCGGCATGGTGTTGTTCAGTGCGGCATGGTGTTGTTCAGTGCGGCATGGTGTTGTTCAGTGCGGCATAATGTTGTTCAGTGCGGCATGGTGTTGTTCAGTGTGGAAAGGTGTTGTTCAGTGCAGGATGGTGTTGTTCAGTGCGGCATGGTGTTGTTCAATGCAGGATCGTGTTGTTCAGTGCAGCATAATGTTGTTCAGTGCAGCATGGTGTTGTTCAGTGCGGCATGGTGTTGTTCAATGCGGCATGGTGTTGTTCACTGCGGGATGGTGTTGTTCAATGCGGGATCGTGTTGTTCAGTGCGGCATAATGTTGTTCAGTGCAGCATGGTGTTGTTCAGTGCGGCATGGTGTTGTTCAGTGCGACATAATGTTGTTTAGTGCGGCATAATGTTGTTCAGTGCGGCATAATGTTGTTCAGTGCGGCATGGTGTTGTTCAGTGCGGCATGGTGTTGTTCAGTGCGGCATGGTGTTGTTCAGTGCAGGATGGTGTTGTTCAGTGCGGCATGGTGTTGTTCAATGCGGCATGGTGTTGTTCAGTGCGGAATGGTGTTGTTCAGTGCAGGATGGTGTTGTTCAGTGCGGCATGGTGTTGTTCAGTGCGGAATGGTGTTGTTCAGTGCGGCATGGTGTTGTTCAGTGCGGCATGGTGTTGTTCAGTGCAGGATGGTGTTGTTCAATGCGGGATCGTGTTGTTCAGTGCGGCATGGTGTTGTTCAGTGCGGCATGGTGTTGTTCAGTGCGGCATAATGTTGTTCAGTGCGGCATGGTGTTGTTCAGTGCGGCATGGTGTTGTTCAGTGCGGCATGGTGTTGTTCAGTGCGGCATGGTCTTGTTCAGTGCGGCATAATGTTGTCCAGTGCGCCATAATGTTGTTCAGTGCGGCATGGTGTTGTTTAGTGCGGGATGGTGTTGTTCAGTGCAGGATGGTGTTGTTCAGTGCGGCATGGTGTTGTTCAATGCGGCATGGTGTTGTTCAGTGCGGGATGGTGTTGTTCAGTGCGGCATGGTGTTGTTCAGTGCGGCATAATGTTGTTCAGTGCGGCATGGTGTTGTTCAGTGCGGCATGGTGTTGTTCAGTGCGGCATGGTGTTGTTCAGTGCGGCATGGTGTTGTTCAGTGCGGAATGGTGTTGTTCAGTGCGGCATGGTGTTGTTCAGTGCGGGATGGTGTTGTTCAATGCGGGATCGTGTTGTTCAGTGCGGGGTGGTGTTGTTCAGTGCAGGATGGTGTTGTTCAGTGCAGGATGGTGTTGTTCAGTGCGGCATGGTGTTGTTCAATGCAGGATCGTGTTGTTCAGTGCAGCATAATGTTGTTCAGTGCAGCATGGTGTTGTTCAGTGCGGCATGGTGTTGTTCAATGCGGCATGGTGTTGTTCACTGCGGGATGGTGTTGTTCAATGCGGGATCGTGTTGTTCAGTGCGGCATAATGTTGTTCAGTGCAGCATGGTGTTGTTCAGTGCGGCATGGTGTTGTTCAGTGCGACATAATGTTGTTTAGTGCGGCATACTGTTGTTCAGTGCGGCATAATGTTGTTCAGTGCGGCATGGTGTTGTTCAGTGCGGCATGGTGTTGTTCAGTGCGGCATGGTGTTGTTCAGTGCAGGATGGTGTTGTTCAGTGCGGCATGGTGTTGTTTAATGCGGCATGGTGTTGTTCAGTGCGGGATGGTGTTGTTCAGTGCAGGATGGTGTCGTTCAGTGCGGCATGGTGTTGTTCAGTGCGGAATGGTGTTGTTCAGTGCGGCATGGTGTTGTTCAGTGCGGCATGGTGTTGTTCAGTGCAGGATGGTGTTGTTCAATGCGGGATCGTGTTGTTCAGTGCGGCATGGTGTTGTTCAGTGCGGCATGGTGTTGTTCAGTGCGGCATAATGTTGTTCAGTGCGGCATGGTGTTGTTCAGTGCGGCATGGTGTTGTTCAGTGCGGCATGGTGTTGTTCAGTGCGGCATGGTGTTGTTCAGTGCGGCATAATGTTGTCCAGTGCGCCATAATGTTGTTCAGTGCGGCATGGTGTTGTTTAGTGCGGGATGGTGTTGTTCAGTGCAGGATGGTGTTGTTCAGTGCGGCATGGTGTTGTTCAATGCGGCATGGTGTTGTTCAGTGCGGGATGGTGTTGTTCAGTGCGGCATGGTGTTGTTCAGTGCGGCATAATGTTGTTCAGTGCGGCATGGTGTTGTTCAGTGCGGCATGGTGTTGTTCAGTGCGGCATGGTGTTGTTCAGTGCGGCATGGTGTTGTTCAGTGCGGAATGGTGTTGTTCAGTGCGGCATGGTGTTGTTCAGTGCGGGATGGTGTTCAATGCGGGATCGTGTTGTTCAGTGCGGGGTGGTGTTGTTCAGTGCAGGATGGTGTTGTTCAGTGCAGGATGGTGTTGTTCAGTGCGGCATGGTGTTGTTCAATGCAGGATCGTGTTGTTCAGTGCAGCATAATGTTGTTCAGTGCAGCATGGTGTTGTTCAGTGCGGCATGGTGTTGTTCAATGCGGCATGGTGTTGTTCAGTGCGGGATGGTGTTGTTCAGTGCGGCATGGTGTTTTTCAGTGCGGCATAATGTTGTTCAGTGCGGCATGGTGTTGTTCAGTGCGGCATGGTGTTGTTCAGTGCGACATAATGTTGTTCAGTGCGGCATAATGTTGTTCAGTGCGGCATGGTGTTGTTCAGTGCGGCATGGTGTTGTTCAGTGCGGCATGGTGTTGTTCAGTGCGGCATGGTGTTGTTCAGTGCAGGATGGTGTTGTTCAGTGCAGGATGGTGTTGTTCAATGCGGCATGGTGTTGTTCAGTGCGGGATGGTGTTGTTCAGTGCAGGATGGTGTTGTTCAGTGCGGCATGGTGTTGTTCAGTGCGGAATGGTGTTGTTCAGTGCGGCATGGTGTTGTTCAGTGCGGCATGGTGTTGTTCAGTGCAGGATGGTGTTGTTCAATGCGGGATGGTGTTGTTCAGTGCGGGATGGTGTTGTTCAGTGCAGGATGGTGTTGTTCAGTGCGGCATGGTGTTGTTCAATGCGGCATGGTGTTGTTCAGTGCAGGATGGTGTTGTTCAGTGCGGCATGGTGTTGTTCAATGCGGCATGGTGTTGTTCAATGCGGCATGGTGTTGTTCAGTGCGGCATGGTGTTGTTCAGTGCGGCATGGTGTTGTTCAGTGCAGCGTAATGTTGTTCAGTGCGGCATGGTGTTGTTCAGTGCGGAATGGTGTTGTTCAGTGCGGCATGGTGTTGTTCAGTGCAGGATGGTGTTGTTCAGTGCGGCATGGTGTTGCTCAGTGCGGCATGGTGTTGTTCAGTGCGGGATGGTGTTGTTCATTGCGGCATGGTGTTGTTCAGTGCGGCATGGTGTTGTTCAGTGCGGCATGGTGTTGTTCAGTGCGGCATAATGTTGTTCAGTGCGCCATAATGTTGTTCAGTGCGGCATGGTGTTGTTCAGTGCGGGATGGTGTTGTTCAGTGCAGGATGGTGTTGTTCAGTGCGGCATGGTGTTGTTCAGTGCGGCATGGTGTTGTTCAGTGCGGCATAATGTTGTTCAGTGCGGCATAATGTTGTTCAGTGCGGGATGGTGTTGTTCATTGCGGCATGGTGTTGTTCAGTGCGGCATGGTGTTGTTCAGTGCGGCATGGTGTTGTTCAGTGCGGGATGGTGTTGTTCAGTGCAGGATGGTGTTGTTCAGTGCGGCATGGTGTTGTTCAGTGCGGCATGGTGTTGTTCATTTCGGCATAATGTTGTTCAGTGCGGCATAATGTTGTTTAGTGCGGCATGGTGTTGTTCAGTGCGGGATGGTGTTGTTCAGTGCGTTATAATGTTGTTCAGTGCGGCATGGTGTTGTTCAGTGCGGCATGGTGTTGTTCAGTGCGGCATGGTGTTGTTCAGTGCGGCATAATGTTGTTCAGTGCGGCATAATGTTGTTCAGTGCGGCATGGTGTTGTTCAGTGCGGGATGGTGTTGTTCAGTGCGGGATGGTGTTGTTCAGTGCGGCATGGTGTTCAATGCGGAATGGTGTTGTTCAGTGCAGGATGGTGTTGTTCAGTGCGGCATGGTGTTGTTCAGTGCGGCATAATGTTGTTCAGTGCGGCATGGTGTTGTTCAGTGCGGCATGGTGTTGTTCAGTGCGGCATGGTGTTGTTCAGTGCGGCATAATGTTGTTCAGTGCGGCATGGTGTTGTTCAGTGCGGCATGGTGTTGTTCAGTGCGGCATAATGTTCAGTGCGGCATAATGTTGTTCAGTGCGGCATGGTGTTGTTCAGTGCGGGATGGTGTTGTTCAGTGCAGGATGGTGTTGTTCAGTGCGGCATGGTGTTCAGTGCGGGATGGTGTCTTTCAGTGCGGCATGGTGTCGTTCAGTGCGGCATGGTGTCTTTCAGTGCGGCATGGTGTCGTTCAGTGAGGCATGGTGTTGTTCAGTGCGGCATGGTGTTGTTTAGTGCGGCATGGTGTTGTTCAGTGCGGGATGGTGTTGTTCAGTGTGGCATGGTGTTCAGTGCGGCATGGTGTTGTTCAGTGCGGTATCGTGTTGTTCAGTGCGGTATCGTGTTTCTCAGTGCGGTATCGTGTTGTTCAGTGCAGTATCGTTGTGTTGTTCGTATTGTGTTTAACACTTAGCCTCTAACACTTAGCCTCTAACACTTAGCCTCTAGCATCTAGAAGGTAAATAAATAGGAAGGAAGGACTCACCGGTGACGTCTTCGCCCACGTCCAAGCGTTGTACTTTGTATTTTCATCCTTCTGACAGTGGAAAACATAGCCAACAAACACCGTGGAACCTAAACGAATGAAAGAAAACTATCATTTGGCCACAACCAACATTCACAGATACAACACAATGTGACGTGCGGGGTTGAGGTTAAAGGTTGAGTGAAGGGCCCTCGTTTTAAACTACTTTTTTGAAAAGGATTGGGAACAAGTAAGACGTATTTAATTTATTTAATGGGAAGTAGTAAGAGCTATTGAATTTAATCTCTGTATTATATTCTATTGTATTGTATTCTGTTGTATTCTTTTGGATTGTATTCACACTAACCCCACTAAAACTTCAGCCCACAAAAACTCGCCTCTGGCGCCTAGCCTCTGGCACTTAGCCTCTAACACTTAGCCTTTAACACTTAGCCTTTAACACTTAGCCTTTAACACTTAGCCTAGAAGGTGAATAAATAGGGTTAAAGGTTGAGTGAAGGGACCTCGTTTTAAACTACTTTTTTGTAAAGGAGTGGGAACAAGTAAGACGTATTTAATTTATTTAATGGGAAGTAGTAAGACTTATTAAATTTATTTAATCTACTTTTCTTCCCAGGCAAAATTTGATGTGCTGCAATTCCAAATTTCCAAAGTGAATGAAGGAATGAAGTCCTTTAAATTATGATTTTGTATAAATACTAGGCATTAACACAAAATCGACGGCACAAAATGGGCAGACTTTACTTGTTTGAAAAGGACTGGTTACAAGACAGACTTTTTTAATTTATTTAATGGGAAGAAGACTTATTTAGTTTAATTGATCTATTTTTGTTCCCTGGCAAAATTCGATTTGCTGCAATTCCAAATTTCCAAAGTGAATGAAGGAAGGAAGTCGTTTAAATTATGATTTTGTTTAAATACTAGGCATAGACACAAAATCTACGGCACAAAATGGGCAGACTTTACTTGTTTGAAGAGGACTGGTTACAAGACAGACTTTTCTGATTTATTTAATGGGAAGAAGACTTATTTAGTTTATTTAATCTATTTTTGTTCCCTGGCAAAATTGGATTTGCTGAAATTGTATTTTGCCAAATCTTGCCTTGAGACCTGATAGGAAGTATTAAACGCTTAGTTAAATCAATACAAGTTGGTAATAAGAGCGAGTAATGTTGGTTGAACCGATGAATGAAGGTTGAAAGCAATTTAAATTATGACTTTGTATAAATAAAAGATATTAACAGAACATCTACTGCGCGAAATGGGCAGAGTTTACTTGTTTGAGAAGGAGTGGCTTATTCAAAACTAAGATTTATTTAATCTGTTTGTTCCCAGGCAAAATTGGATGTGATGCAATTCCAAATTTCACCACATGATGGTGCCCAATTTTGACTTCATAGGACATATTAAACACTTAGCTTGTTATTATGTTCAAGGTAATCAGATTTGTTTATTATTCTAATGGCCTCTTCAAAACTATTCTGGATTACTACTTTGGATCTATTCTACATTACTTGGCAACAACATACTCTGTAACAGATTAGGCAGTATAATCATATCTGTTAACTTGAGAGTGCCCACACTCAATCTACTTATCGTGATGTGTTAAATCAATTACTGTTAGACATTATTTGTCTGATAATCTACCAAATCTTTGAATTGAAGAATTTGTGATTTAATTAATAGCTTGTTGTTATGTTAAGGGTAATCAGACTTGTATATAATTCTAATGGCCTTCTTTTGAAAACTATTCTGAATTACAACTTTGGATCTTATATTACTTTGCAACAATCTACTCCGTGACAGATTAGGCAGTATAATCACATATGTTAACTTCAGTGCCCACACTGTATTTATTTATGGTTATTTGTTAAATCAAGTACTGTTAGACATGAAATAGGAAGTGTTTAACATAAATGTTATGGCTACTCACCATTGTAGCTCGCTCCTGGTCAATGATACGAGCCTCTTCTTGCAGTGGAAAACTTGCAGCCAACAAACACCGTGGAACCTAAAGGAATGAAATTAAACATTAACATTTCGCCTCGACCAATTTTCACACGTACAACGCAACGCGGCTACACTTCTGCTATTACAAACGTAAATCTCCTTAAACACAATGAGTGTTACTTACCGTGTACGCTCTAGACGGTCCAGTTGCAAGCAGAAAATAAAGATATTTCTGTTGATAATCGTCGCTGCTCAGTGGCTCACGGCCATCGCGCCAACAGATTTGAATTTTGGCGGAGGTTCGGGCAATTACGTCATATCCACGGCACATGACTGCGACGTAATACCCGCTTATCTGAAACGGCAGTTAAAAGTAGAGTTACATCAAGTTTTCTTGGAACCTAAACGAATGAAAGAAAACTATCATTTGGCCACAACCAACATTCACAGATACAACACAACGTGCGGGGTTGGGGTTAAAGATTGAGTGAAGGGCCCTCGTTTTAAACTACTGTTTTGAAAAGGAGTGGGAACAAGTAAGACGTATTTAATTTATTTAATGGGAAGTAGTAAGACTTATTAAATTTATTTAATCTACTTTTCTTCCCAGGCAAAATTTGATGTGCTGCAATTCCAAATTTCCAAAGTGAATGAAGGAATGAAGTCCTTTAAATTATGATTTTGTATAAATACTAGGCATTAACACAAAATCGACGGCACAAAATGGGCAGACTTTACTTGTTTGAAAAGGACTGGTTACAAGACAGACTTTTTTAATTTATTTAATGGGAAGAAGACTTATTTAGTTTAATTGATCTATTTTTGTTCCCTGGCAAAATTCGATTTGCTGCAATTCCAAATTTCCAAAGTGAATGAAGGAAGGAAGTCGTTTAAATTATGATTTTGTTTAAATACTAGGCATAGACACAAAATCTACGGCACAAAATGGGCAGACTTTACTTGTTTGAAGAGGACTGGTTACAAGACAGACTTTTCTGATTTATTTAATGGGAAGAGGACTTATTTAGTTTATTTAATCTATTTTTGTTCCCTGGCAAAATTGGATTTGCTGAAATTGTATTTTGCCAAATCTTGCCTTGAGACCTGATAGGAAGTATTAAACGCTTAGTTAAATCAATACAAGTTGGTAATAAGAGCGAGTAATGTTGGTTGAACCGATGAATGAAGGTTGAAAGCAATTTAAATTATGACTTTGTATAAATACTAGATATTAACAGAACATCTACTGCGCGAAATGGGCAGAGTTTACTTGTTTGAGAAGGAGTGGCTTATTCAAAACTAAGATTTATTTAATCTGTTTGTTCCCAGGCAAAATTGGATGTGATGCAATTCCAAATTTCACCACATGATGGTGCCCAATTTTGACTTCATAGGACATATTAAACACTTAGCTTGTTATTATGTTCAAGGTAATCAGATTTGTTTATTATTCTAATGGCCTCTTCAAAACTATTCTGGATTACTACTTTGGATCTATTCTACATTACTTGGCAACAACATACTCTGTAACAGATTAGGCAGTATAATCATATCTGTTAACTTGAGAGTGCCCACACTCAATCTACTTATCGTGATGTGTTAAATCAATTACTGTTAGACATTATTTGTCTGATAATCTACCAAATCTTTGAATTGAAGAATTTGTGATTTAATTAATAGCTTGTTGTTATGTTAAGGGTAATCAGACTTGTATATAATTCTAATGGCCTTCTTTTGAAAACTATTCTGAATTACAACTTTGGATCTTATATTACTTTGCAACAATCTACTCCGTGACAGATTAGGCAGTATAATCACATATGTTAACTTCAGTGCCCACACTGTATTTATTTATGGTTATTTGTTAAATCAAGTACTGTTAGACATGAAATAGGAAGTGTTTAACATAAATGTTATGGCTACTCACCATTGTAGCTCGCTCCTGGTCAATGATACGAGCCTCTTCTTGCAGTGGAAAACTTGCAGCCAACAAACACCGTGGAACCTAAAGGAATGAAATTAAACATTAACATTTCGCCTCGACCAATTTTCACACGTACAACGCAACGCGGCTACACTTCTGCTATTACAAACGTAAATCTCCTTAAACACAATGAGTGTTACTTACCGTGTACGCTCTAGACGGTCCAGTTGCAAGCAGAAAATAAAGATATTTCTGTTGATAATCGTCGCTGCTCAGTGGCTCACGGCCATCGCGCCAACAGATTTGAATTTTGGCGGAGGTTCGGGCAATTACGTCATATCCACGGCACATGACTGCGACGTAATACCCGCTTATCTGAAACGGCAGTTAAAAGTAGAGTTACATCAAGTTTTCTTGGAACCTAAACGAATGAAAGAAAACTATCATTTGGCCACAACCAACATTCACAGATACAACACAACGTGCGGGGTTGGGGTTAAAGATTGAGTGAAGGGCCCTCGTTTTAAACTACTGTTTTGAAAAGGAGTGGGAACAAGTAAGACGTATTTAATTTATTTAATGGGAAGTAGTAAGACTTATTAAATTTATTTAATCTACTTTTCTTCCCAGGCAAAATTTGATGTGCTGCAATTCCAAATTTCCAAAGTGAATGAAGGAATGAAGTCCTTTAAATTATGATTTTGTATAAATACTAGGCATTAACACAAAATCGACGGCACAAAATGGGCAGACTTTACTTGTTTGAAAAGGACTGGTTACAAGACAGACTTTTTTAATTTATTTAATGGGAAGAAGACTTATTTAGTTTAATTGATCTATTTTTGTTCCCTGCCAAAATTCGATTTGCTGCAATTCCAAATTTCCAAAGTGAATGAAGGAAAGAAGTCGTTTAAATTATGATTTTGTTTAAATACTAGGCATAGACACAAAATCTACGGCACAAAATGGGCAGACTTTACTTGTTTGAAGAGGACTGGTTACAAGACAGACTTTTCTGATTTATTTAATGGGAAGAGGACTTATTTAGTTTATTTAATCTATTTTTGTTCCCTGGCAAAATTGGATTTGCTGAAATTGTATTTTGCCAAATCTCGATTTGAGACCTGATAGGAAGTATTAAACGCTTAGTTAAATCAATACAAGTTGGTAATAAGAGCGAGTAATGTTGGTTGAACCGATGAATGAAGGTTGAAAGCAATTTAAATTATGACTTTGTATAAATACTAGATATTAACAGAACATCTACTGCGCAAAATGGGCAGAGTTTACTTGTTTGAGAAGGAGTGGCTTATTCAAAACTAAGATTTATGTAATCTGTTTGTTCCCAGGCAAAATTGGATGTGATGCAATTCCAAATTTCACCACATGATGGTGCCCAATTTTGACTTCATAGGACATATTAAACACTTAGCTTGTTATTATGTTCAAGGTAATCAGATTTGTTTATCATTCTAATGGCCTCTTCAAAACTATTCTGGATTACTACTTTGGATCTATTCTACATTACTTGGCAACAACATACTCTGTAACAGATTAGGCAGTATAATCACATATGTTAACTTGAGAGTGCCCACACTCAATCTACTTATCGTGATGTGTTAAATCAATTACTGTTAGACATTATTTGTCTGATAATCTACCAAATCTTTGAATTGAAGAATTTGTGATTTAATTAATAGCTTGTTCAGGGTAATCAGACTTGTATATAATTCTAATGGCCTTCTTTTGAAAACTATTCTGAATTACAACTTTGGATCTTATATTACTTTGCAACAATCTACTCCGTGACAGATTAGGCAGTATAATCACATATGTTAACTTCAGTGCCCACACTGTATTTATTTATGGTTATTTGTTAAATCAAGTACTGTTAGACATGAAATAGGAAGTGTTTAACATAAATGTTATGGCTACTCACCATTGTAGCTCGCTCCTGATCAATGATACGAGCCTCTTCTTGCAGTGGAAAACTTGCAGCCAACAAACACCGTGGAACCTAAAGGAATGAAATTAAACATTAACATTTCGCCTCGACCAATTTTCACACGTACAACGCAACGCGGCTACACTTCTGCTATTACAAACGTAAATCTCCTTAAACACAATGAGTGTTACTTACCGTGTACGCTCTAGACGGTCCAGTTGCAAGCAGAAAATAAAGATATTTCTGTTGATAATCGTCGCTGCTCAGTGGCTCACGGCCATCGCGCCAACAGATTTGAATTTTGGCGGAGGTTCGGGCAATTACGTCATATCCGCGGCACATGACTGCGACGTAATACCCGCTTATCTGAAACGGCAGTTAAAAGTAGAGTTACATCAAGTTTTCTTGGAACCTAAACGAATGAAAGAAAACTATCATTTGGCCACAACCAACATTCACAGATACAACACAACGTGCGGGGTTGAGGTTAAAGATTGAGTGAAGGGCCCTCGTTTTAAACTACTGTTTTGAAAAGGAGTGGGAACAAGTAAGACGTATTTAATTTATTTAATGGGAAGTAGTAAGACTTATTAAATTTATTTAATCTACTTTTCTTCCCAGGCAAAATTTGATGTGCTGCAATTCCAAATTTCCAAAGTGAATGAAGGAATGAAGTCCTTTAAATTATGATTTTGTATAAATACTAGGCATTAACACAAAATCGACGGCACAAAATGGGCAGACTTTACTTGTTTGAAAAGGACTGGTTACAAGACAGACTTTTTTAATTTATTTAATGGGAAGAAGACTTATTTAGTTTAATTGATCTATTTTTGTTCCCTGCCAAAATTCGATTTGCTGCAATTCCAAATTTCCAAAGTGAATGAAGGAAAGAAGTCGTTTAAATTATGATTTTGTTTAAATACTAGGCATAGACACAAAATCTACGGCACAAAATGGGCAGACTTTACTTGTTTGAAGAGGACTGGTTACAAGACAGACTTTTCTGATTTATTTAATGGGAAGAGGACTTATTTAGTTTATTTAATCTATTTTTGTTCCCTGGCAAAATTGGATTTGCTGAAATTGTATTTTGCCAAATCTCGATTTGAGACCTGATAGGAAGTATTAAACGCTTAGTTAAATCAATACAAGTTGGTAATAAGAGCGAGTAATGTTGGTTGAACCGATGAATGAAGGTTGAAAGCAATTTAAATTATGACTTTGTATAAATAAAAGATATTAACAGAACATCTACTGCGCAAAATGGGCAGAGTTTACTTGTTTGAGAAGGAGTGGCTTATTCAAAACTAAGATTTATGTAATCTGTTTGTTCCCAGGCAAAATTGGATGTGATGCAATTCCAAATTTCACCACATGATGGTGCCCAATTTTGACTTCATAGGACATATTAAACACTTAGCTTGTTATTATGTTCAAGGTAATCAGATTTGTTTATCATTCTAATGGCCTCTTCAAAACTATTCTGGATTACTACTTTGGATCTATTCTACATTACTTGGCAACAACATACTCTGTAACAGATTAGGCAGTATAATCACATATGTTAACTTGAGAGTGCCCACACTCAATCTACTTATCGTGATGTGTTAAATCAATTACTGTTAGACATTATTTGTCTGATAATCTACCAAATCTTTGAATTGAAGAATTTGTGATTTAATTAATAGCTTGTTCAGGGTAATCAGACTTGTATATAATTCTAATGGCCTTCTTTTGAAAACTATTCTGAATTACAACTTTGGATCTTATATTACTTTGCAACAATCTACTCCGTGACAGATTAGGCAGTATAATCACATATGTTAACTTCAGTGCCCACACTGTATTTATTTATGGTTATTTGTTAAATCAAGTACTGTTAGACATGAAATAGGAAGTGTTTAACATAAATGTTATGGCTACTCACCATTGTAGCTCGCTCCTGGTCAATGATACGAGCCTCTTCTTGCAGTGGAAAACTTGCAGCCAACAAACACCGTGGAACCTAAAGGAATGAAATTAAACATTAACATTTCGCCTCGACCAATTTTCACACGTACAACGCAACGCGGCTACACTTCTGCTATTACAAACGTAAATCTCCTTAAACACAATGAGTGTTACTTACCGTGTACGCTCTAGACGGTCCAGTTGCAAGCAGAAAATAAAGATATTTCTGTTGATAATCGTCGCTGCTCAGTGGCTCACGGCCATCGCGCCAACAGATTTGAATTTTGGCGGAGGTTCGGGCAATTACGTCATATCCGCGGCATTTGACTGCGACGTAATACCCGCTTATCTGAAACGGCAGTTAAAAGTAGAGTTACATCAAGTTTTCTTGGAACCTAAACGAATGAAAGAAAACTATCATTTGGCCACAACCAACATTCACAGATACAACACAACGTGCGGGGTTGAGGTTAAAGATTGAGTGAAGGGCCCTCGTTTTAAACTACTGTTTTGAAAAGGAGTGGGAACAAGTAAGACGTATTTAATTTATTTAATGGGAAGTAGTAAGACTTATTAAATTTATTTAATCTACTTTTCTTCCCAGGCAAAATTTGATGTGCTGCAATTCCAAATTTCCAAAGTGAATGAAGGAATGAAGTCCTTTAAATTATGATTTTGTATAAATACTAGGCATTAACACAAAATCGACGGCACAAAATGGGCAGACTTTACTTGTTTGAAAAGGACTGGTTACAAGACAGACTTTTTTAATTTATTTAATGGGAAGAAGACTTATTTAGTTTAATTGATCTATTTTTGTTCCCTGCCAAAATTCGATTTGCTGCAATTCCAAATTTCCAAAGTGAATGAAGGAAAGAAGTCGTTTAAATTATGATTTTGTTTAAATACTAGGCATAGACACAAAATCTACGGCACAAAATGGGCAGACTTTACTTGTTTGAAGAGGACTGGTTACAAGACAGACTTTTCTGATTTATTTAATGGGAAGAGGACTTATTTAGTTTATTTAATCTATTTTTGTTCCCTGGCAAAATTGGATTTGCTGAAATTGTATTTTGCCAAATCTCGATTTGAGACCTGATAGGAAGTATTAAACGCTTAGTTAAATCAATACAAGTTGGTAATAAGAGCGAGTAATGTTGGTTGAACCGATGAATGAAGGTTGAAAGCAATTTAAATTATGACTTTGTATAAATACTAGATATTAACAGAACATCTACTGCGCAAAATGGGCAGAGTTTACTTGTTTGAGAAGGAGTGGCTTATTCAAAACTAAGATTTATGTAATCTGTTTGTTCCCAGGCAAAATTGGATGTGATGCAATTCCAAATTTCACCACATGATGGTGCCCAATTTTGACTTCATAGGACATATTAAACACTTAGCTTGTTATTATGTTCAAGGTAATCAGATTTGTTTATCATTCTAATGGCCTCTTCAAAACTATTCTGGATTACTACTTTGGATCTATTCTACATTACTTGGCAACAACATACTCTGTAACAGATTAGGCAGTATAATCACATATGTTAACTTGAGAGTGCCCACACTCAATCTACTTATCGTGATGTGTTAAATCAATTACTGTTAGACATTATTTGTCTGATAATCTACCAAATCTTTGAATTGAAGAATTTGTGATTTAATTAATAGCTTGTTCAGGGTAATCAGACTTGTATATAATTCTAATGGCCTTCTTTTGAAAACTATTCTGAATTACAACTTTGGATCTTATATTACTTTGCAACAATCTACTCGGTGACAGATTAGGCAGTATAATCACATATGTTAACTTCAGTGCCCACACTGTATTTATTTATGGTTATTTGTTAAATCAAGTACTGTTAGACATGAAATAGGAAGTGTTTAACATAAATGTTATGGCTACTCACCATTGTAGCTCGCTCCTGGTCAATGATATGAGCCTCTTCTTGCAGTGGAAAACTTGCAGCCAACAAACACCGTGGAACCTAAAGGAATGAAATTAAACATTAACATTTCGCCCGGACCAACATTCACACGTACAACGCAACGCGGCTACACTTCTGCTATTACAAACGTAAATCTCCTTAAACACAACGAGTGTTACTTACCGTGTACGCTCTAGGCAAAATTGGATGTGATGCAATTCCAAATCTATCTGAAACGGCAGTTAAAAGTAGAGTTACATCAAGTTTTCTTTTTTAATCAACACAATCATTTACAACCGTTGACCAGAAAGAATCGTCGAAATTCGACGTCCCCCACAAACGCCACGCTCACTCGCTTTTCAGGGCAACAAAAGTACTTCTTTTTAAAAACGATGAGTTGTACTTACCGTGTACGCTCTGGACGGTCCAGTTGCAAGCAGAAAATAAAAATATTTCTCTTGTTAGTCGTATGTTACCATCCGCTGTGTCTTTGTCAACATCGCCGCCATTTTCCTACTTCCTGCTGCGAGCCACGCCCACGGATTTAAATTTGGGCGGAAGCTCTTTCCATTGGCGTCGTTTTCGCGTATAGCAAATCCGATTGGTTGGGAAGGGGGCACGGTTATGCAGCCGAGGAGTCCTGTGATCGGTGGGATGTAAAGTAGGCGTCGACGTCACGTCCGCGTCACGTGACCACGACGTGGCAGACGTCAAATAGCAACCGCTGTTTTGTTTAGTAGACTTACAGTTGTTATGCATTGACATAATGGCGCACACACCAAATAGATTTAAATAAATTAAATAATTCTTCTGCCCACTCTCTTTTAAACAAGTTAACTCTCCCCGCGGATTTGAATTCCGGCGAAAGTTACGCCCATCGACGTCACGTATGTCACGTGACCACGACGTGGCAGATGTCATATAGCAACCGCTGTTTTGTTTAGTAGATTTACAGTTGTTATGCATTGGCATAATGGTGTGCACTCAAAATAGATTTAAATAAATTAAATATTTCTTCTGCCTACTCCCTTTTAAACAAGTTAACTCTGCCCACGTCCATTGACGTCTTGTCTGCGTCACGTGACCACGACGTAGCGACGTCATATAGTAACCGCTGTTTTGACCAGTAGACTTAGTTATTATGCGTTGACATAATGGCGCACTGGTTAGCATGGCCACCTCTTAAGCATGATGATGCGGGTTCGACGCCTGATCAATGTTAGCATGGAGTGAGCTGAAGTGCATGGCGCTGAAGATTTGAATCTTTGAAATGCGCTGAGGTCTGACATATCAGGCAGAATGGTTTGCCATCACGTTCAACAAAAAATAGAAACTTTCCCACTCTGATTAAAACGTCCTGTGTTCATCTACGTATTTTCGTTTTGCTGTGCATCTTTTCCCTGCCATTTCGAGAGCCCAATTGACACTCATAGTTTAAAGAAATGTGTTTGCCCATCCTACTTTGTGGAATTTCACCACGTGCGCTTTTGACCAAAATACCAAATTGAACTCAAGTGAAGCCAACACGCACAACCCCCCCCCACACACACACACACACACAAATGTTGATATGAACATAAAAGAGCCGCATGCGGTTCGGGAGTTGCGGCTTGGCCAAACCTGTACTATACAACTTTATTTGTATAAAATTTTCACAACAGCTGTCACACAAACAAAGCGGGAAAAACCGAAGACGTGCGTGTTCCGCCCACGCTGGATTTATTTGCACCTTTGAAAAGACACCGTATTGCCGCAGATGTGGCAAAGAGTACTTTTGGGCATCTGAGACGGAAGGATGTCCAAAGCATCACGTCACCTGCTCTGGTAGGCATGGTGGTGGGACGTTGAGGTCAACCGCTTTGGGGTTGGCTGAATCTTTGATCGCAGGATGCCACACACTTGAAGACAGAAGCAGAAAAGCAGAGCTAAATGCAAAATGTACTCACCGGTGACTCCAATTTTTTTCCCCCCTGAAGAAACAGCTGGACGGGTGGCCCCGGCTGGCCAGTGGGACTCTTGTTATTCTGACCCTTTTTAGTGCGCGTTTGGGGCAACAACCGTTTTTTGTGGCGCTCTCTTCTGGTTCAAAAGTGCCCTGCATGTGAATTTGCTTTTCCTGCCTTCTGATTGGATGAGCGCCGGTGTGACGCGGTGCCTCTGTCACCGTGGCGGGGGGTATACGTTGGCATCGGAGCGTCTGCCAACGTCTGAGACCGGCTGGCAGTGTATCGGAGGTGTCGAGTGCGGTGCCGCTGGAGCTCACTCACCAGCTGGTGTTAGGGCCACAGAATGAAGGCCAAGGAGAAGAATAGAAAGAGAAACAGAAACTTCTCCTCCAATTGTTTGATTTGTCTCTTCTGAGCTTCGATGAATTCTTTCAGCTCTTTGTTCCTCTAGGACGGACAAATGGAAAGTGGCATTCAAAAGCCAGTAAGCGTGCAAGTAAGTGCCGGGCTGGCTTTGGGCCCTTACCTGTTGCGCGCTGTGCAGCAGATCCATTCTCTCTTGGAGGATGCAAGCGTCGCGCTCCCTCAACTCGCACATCAGGGCTCGCTTCCATTGGTCCACGGCGCTCCTAAGCTCTTCTCTCTGATCCGCCGTCAGCACGTCATTCACGCCAGCGTGGCTGGCTTTTTCGCCGTCCGTGGCGGGGCAGTCCCGCTGCGGTAGCGCCTCGTACAACATGGCCTCCAGCTCCAGGATCCTCTGGGCCGCAATCCTCGTCCATCAGTGGTCCGGCGGGAGATTTGAGGGCGGCTTACCTTATGAGCCTGGTCCATGGAACACTTCCTGAAGTCCAACTCTTCATCCAGGTAGCCCTTCTGCTTGCAGAACATATCCTAGCACAGCTCAAGGTCAGAATTGTTGGGGCACATTGCCGGAGTTCCCCTTGGCTGATGTCGCGTGTCTGTCTACCTTCTCACTTTCAATGTCCAACATCTTCTGTTGAAGTGCTGACTTGGTCACTTTGATGTATTCTAACCACTGAGGAAAGGCTGCTGTCACATAAGCAGAATGCGAGAGCGTGCGTGGACGTGCGCGTTACCTTCTCGGCTAGGGTGAGAAGGGTCCTGGCGTGAATCACGACCACCTGCTCCTCGTTGGTGAGATTCTGCAAGAGCCCAAAGGCACAGCGTCAACAAGCTTCTTTCAGCGCAAAGCCTTCCAAAAGTCACATTTGAGCCGCCGAGTCTCGTGGAGTGCGAACATAAGGAGTTCGACATACACTTACGGCGTTATAGCCCAGGATGTCCAGCTTCTTCATCAGATCACTGATGACGATGTCCGGGGGAAAGGCGCAAGGAGCAATGTAAGGTGTTCTGGGACCTCGGGTTAAGGTTAGGGTTGCGAGGGACGCCTTACGTACGCTCACGCCCTCGGCCTCGCAGTAGATCTGCAAAGGGCTGAGGCCGTCTGGGAAACGGACTTGCAGAAACTTCAAGACGGGGGAGCGCCGCTCCCTCTCCTGAAAGGCAGAGGCATGCATCCGTCCGTCCGTCCGTCCGTCCGTCACATCTCTGGCCTCAACACGCTTGTGCGAGTCTTCCCACCTCCAGCTCCAGGATGCGGAACTCAAGCAGTTCGTTTTGGTCTCGGATATCCTGGATGTGCTCTTTCAGACGCGCTTCTTCCGCCTCCATCCGCCTGACCTGAAAAGACAGTCAGACCTCATCTGCGGGGCTTCCCGACAGGTGTGACGCCAAGCGACTCCGCCCAGCGCCTTTCTTTCCGTCACCTTTTCGGCCAACTGCTGATTGCTCTGACGCAGCAGCTGCTTCTCCTCCACCCACTTGACATTCTAGAAGAGACAAACGCGTGGACAGCTTTGGAATGTTGTGTCATTTTCATCCACAAATTCTTTGGTTGACTGGAAAATGACATTTGCTTTTCTCCGCATTTTCCCAGCCACGTTCGGGGGGGGGGGGGGGGGGGGGTTGGTCCAGTAATGCCAGACGGATGAGTGACTGAAGAATGTAGCTATTTTGTCTGAGAAAAAGGTGTGCTCATTGATGAGCTTACCTGTCCTTGTTGCTTCAGCGCTGACTCCAGATCTGCTACTCTGCTTTGATAGTGACCCATTTCTACCATCAGCTTTTCTCTGGTCTGAAAGGAGGAGGAGGGAGGCTCCTCCTCCTCCTTTCAGACCAGAGAACACCCGAGGCTGGGTGAGAACAGGGAGGCTGCGACCCGGCCGGGGGTTGCGGGAAGGGGCGCCACCTTGATCTCCTTCTCGGCGTCGTAGTCCCCTTTCGCTGGTCTGGGCTAGCAGAGCGTAGGCTCGTTGCAGCGCTTGATATTCTTGCGTCAGCTGGCGGTAGCGAAGCTCCGCCTCTTCATGCACACACCAATGCAACACAGCACTAGTACCAGAATCAGTCAGACCGGCGACAAAGCACCCGCGACGCAAAGACGAGTCCGATTCCAGGCTGAAGAGGAATGTTTGGTGCCAATACGCTGGCAGAAATGGCGGGCTACCTCTTCGGGTTCCGTGTCGGGGGTTCTGTCGGTGTGAAAAGACAAGGACGATCCGTCCGAGTCCACCAACACGTCTTCGTCGTAGCCGTAAAATGTTTCGATGACCTGCGGGCGCGGAAGCAAACATCTCTCTGAACAAACTGAAGCGACACCTCACGATGAATCGACGAGAGGAACGATAGCGAGAAAAAGGCCATTTCATCTTGCGCAACACCAAGCAGCCGCAAACAAACAGACTCACCTTGCAGGACCTCACGCTTTGTTCCTCCTCAGAGATTCTTGACGTCGGTATCGTAGCAGCAAATCTCTCTCCTGTCGACACAAATAATCCGCCTTTGAGATTCTTTGGATGCAAAGGGAACGAACGGCTCCGGCGCAGAAACAAACGCGACTCACAATGACATTTCTGACATGAGCTCCTGTCTCCAGAGCCTGAAAAACACGTCACCGGCGATGATTGGAGGGACGCTCGTCTTTTCCAAAAGTGACAACTACAGGGTGTGTCAGGGTTTTCCAGATTATCTTTATCGTATCATTGTGTTGCTTTGACTTTGACTGCGACCTGTAATAAATAATATTATTTATCCCTTATTTATCCCTATCGCTTATCCCTTCCTACACAAAGTCGTAAAACACCCCTTGCTATGTTTTGACTAGAGGTCAAGGGCTTCCTCTATTCAATCCACTCTTACACCCACCCTGTTTCTCTTAATTAAAATGCTCGTGCAGGAGCCGAGAGTCAGACTTCATTCGTACAACGGATGGACTCTCCACCTGCAGGTGTCCAAAAGAACTTACTTGTCTCCCGTGTGGTTCTTGCAAAATAAGTTGGAGCGAGCGCAACTCTAACAGGGTGCATTTTGCCACTAGCTGCCTACGGACAATGACGTCGCGCTCGCGGCTCATGGTTGACGGGCTGAGCAGCCGGGCAAGTCCGTCGTTTTCAGCGCACAGCGAGTGGCAAAGGCGCTGACAAAACGGGAGCTTTGAGCTGCTGAAAACGGCAAAACAAGTCTAAAGCGTGTTCAAACGCGTGCGCACAATGCTCCTGCTTGAAAGGTCGGAATTTAAGGGGCCAATTTTTTGGATGGCGGCCGCCGGCCAAGCTTTGGACGGAAAAGGTTTCCTGGCGACAGCGAGCGAGCGCGGCGCTGCCGTACGTGCACCGAGTCGCCTGCCTGAAGACCTTGGACAAGTCGTCGATGATGTGCCGCTGCTCCACAACTTGAAGGAACTCCATTTCACCGTCCTGCTGGCCGCAACCGCGGTCCAGGTCATTGAGCGAACTAGGCCTTCTCTGTGGAACACAAATGCAGTGGACTCTGTTGGCACGCCGCCGTTGTCCGCGTCGACTTACCAAGCTTGCCATCTCCTCGTTCTCCTGGGTGACAAAGCGCACTTTGTTTTCAAGGCGACACAGCACCAGCGAGAGTTCTTCATTCTTCCTGCTCAGGCGTTTGTTTTTGTACAGGAGTGGCAGAAACTGGCTTTCTGTTTCTCTCAGTCGCTTTAGCTGCAAGCATGAAGTGCGGGATGTGAAAGACGCACAACACGCGGGCCAGAACGTATCCATTCCTTTTGCATCGGTTTGAACGGAATCGTGGCTTTGGCTCCCAATAAAAGACATCTACCAGGCAACCGACTCGCCGCGCCGCTCAACTAATAAGCAAGCGCAATGGGTGCCTCGCTGGATGGCGCGCATCAAACGTAGCGCAAACCTTCAAGCGTGCCGTCAATAAATTACCAGTTCATTGCGCTCTTCAGAAAGCAGGGCGTTTCGATCCTCCAGTTTCCTGATGACTGCGCTGAGCTCAGCGATTTTCAGATGAAACCGTCGCGTGTCCCGATCCTCCTGAGACTGAAAACGCCCCGCAACACACACACACAAGCACTCGTTCAAAGTTCAAAACTGTTTTTGTGCTACCTTCCTCCAGCAACGAACTAAGTCATGCGTACTGCAAGTGTGTGATGAGGTGGCTTACGCAATGAAGAGGATTGCTAGTAGCGGCGTTGACCCCACTTCCAGGGTAGTTTAGGCCCGCCCTTTGGGAATCCCTCAGGGCAGCGATCTGCTGCTCGGCAGCCTGAGTCTGCAGCTGAAGGCGGTGGACGTGGCCGGCCCCAGGGCTTCATCCAAAACACTAACCGCTCTGTCTTTCAGCTTGATCTCATCCATCTGGATGTACAAACGGGGAGCGCTCAGGCAGGCGGGCAAACTCATTTGCCAGAATTGTGACAAAAACAAAGAGAGCAACCGGCCAATTTTTTTCTGGAATCGACTAGAACACCTTTGCTGTGACAAAAGCGAAGCGAGCAACCGGACATTTTCTTCTTGTGAAATAGAATAGAATAGAATGCCTTAGGTGTCATTGCACTGCAGGTATACAACGAAATTGGGAACATAGCCACGCACCGCGCATCTGATCAGTCCTACCAGTCGGCGGATCTCCCTCTCGCAGTCTCTCTTGGTTCGGCTCAGCTCCTCCCGATGCTGGTGATGAGCCGATCGGAGCTCGGCCGCTCGGGACTGCCAGGCCTGCTGGGCCGCTGCCAGGGCTTCTTCCGCGCTCCTGGTGGAGGCGACACCGCTCGGTCTCCCGACACCGCCGCGTCTCCTCCACCTCCGCCAGCAAAGCGCCCCCCCTCCTCACCTGAGCAGACATTGCGCCACACCGGGCCGTTGAGACCGCAACGGAGCGCCGCGACGCTTACTGGGGACAAGCTACACAATACGGTAGCGGCCGCATCGAAGCCCGACGTGGCGTGCGGATAGTCAGACACGGATAGAGCGGATCACCTTGTCCATGGAGCCGTCCCTCAGGCTGAGGACCAAGGCATTCAGTCGCTGGATCTCTCCATATTTGATTTTGATCACTCTCATCAGCTCCATTTCATGCTGCCGCAGTAATGTCTCCCTGGTAATGGCTAACTCTTTCTGCTTCTCCTCATGGAGTTTGCTTTTGAGTTCCGTCATGGCGGCGGTGGCACGGTGGTGCTCCGCCCGCAGGTCCTGACTTCTCTCTCTCTCCAGACAGCTGACCTGACATGACTTAGACTTAGACAAACTTTATTGTCATCTTGTCTGCACATGGTGCATACAAAACGAAATTCCGTTGCATACGTCTTACAACAAAGTAGTGATATTGCAGTTGAATAGAAGTAACATATCCTATGAAAATATATATATATACATATATACTATATATATATATATATATATATATATTAAAAATAAGTATAAAGTGCAGCAGTGATAATTATGCAATAGTGCAAGTAGGCAAAACAGTATTCAAGAGTGTGCAGAGGAATGCTAAACCATGTATTAAACTTCTATTTAAAGGGTTTATACAAGTTCAGTAAAGTTGGTAGTGCGAGATAGTGCAAGATAGAGGTCCGTAGTGTCATAAAGTACAGTTCTGTGAATGTGTGATGCAGAGTTCAGTTTAGAGCTCAACAGTTCTAGTGTTCAACAGTCTGATGACAGCAGGGAAAAAGCTGTTGCAGAACCTGGTGGACCTGCACCTCCACAGCTGAGCTGTTGATGATCAGTGGAGCGTGGTGAGGCTGTTTTTTCCTGAAGTCGACGATGATCTCCTTCATCTTCTCCTCATTCAGGATCAGGCTGTTTTCTCTGCACCAGCCCACCAGCTGCTCCACCTCCTCTCTGTAGTCCAGGTCGTTGTTGTCTCTGATGAGCCCCACCACCGTTGTGTCGTCTGCTGACTTCACGATGTGATTGGTGGTGAACCTGAGGACGCAGTCGTGTGTCATCAGGGTGCACAGCAGGGGGCTCAGGACGCAGCCCTGAAGGGAGCCTGTGCTGAGGGTGATGACATCAGAGGTGTTCTGTCCGACCCGGACTGACTGAGGTCTGTTGGTGAGGAAGTCTAGCAGCCAGTTGCGAAGGGGGGTGTTGAAGCCCAGGTGTTCCAATTTTCCTACCAGATGCTGTGGGATGATGGTGTTAAACGCTGAGCTGAAGTCCAGGAACA
Organism: Syngnathus floridae; assembly: GCF_059516105.1. Classification (NCBI taxonomy): domain Eukaryota; kingdom Metazoa; phylum Chordata; class Actinopteri; order Syngnathiformes; family Syngnathidae; genus Syngnathus; species Syngnathus floridae. The sequence goes on along the minus strand of NW_028284310.1, from coordinate 648 downwards.
GCCTCCGCACATGGGTGTTCTTCTCCTCCAGGTGAGCCAGGCTCAGGTGAAGAACGGAGGAGATGGCGTCCTGAGTGGAGCGGTTTTGCCGGTCGGCAAACTGGAACGGGTCAAATAATAGGGGGAGTCTGGAAACGATGTGACCTTTAAGCAGCCTTTCGAAGCACTTCATCATAACCGGAGTCAGTGCAACAGGCCGGTAATCATTAAATGAGGTGATTTGAGGTTTCTTCGGCACCGGAATGATGGAGGCAGTCTTAAAGCACGCCGGCACTGTGGCTTGGCCCAGCGAGGTGTTAAAAATGTCTGTGATGACCCCAGCCAGATGACTTGCACATTCCCTGAACACACGCCCAGGAATGTTGTCGGGGCCAGGGGCCTTACAGGGGTTGACTCTCCTCAGGGTCTTCAACACATCGGCGGAGTCAAGGCAGAGTACCTCCTCTTCCTGATGGGGGACAGTTTTAACTGCTGGAGTGCCGTTTAGTGCCTCGAACCTCCCAAAGAAGTTATTTAGACCATTTAGAAAGTCAGCATCAACTACACCCACCGGGGGGGGGGAGGGTGAGTTGTCGTCTGTAATCGCCCGTATGCCTTGCCACATACTCCTGATGTTTTTGACGTCGTGGAAACGATCCTGAAATTTTC
>NW_028284309.1:7500-27169 GCF_059516105.1 Syngnathus floridae | reverse complement strand
GTTGGCACTTAGAAAATATTCGCCAAACTTGGCAAGACTTCCAGGAGAAGAGGCCGAATTTTCACTTTTGGTGGCCGACCTGGGGAACCAGCCGAGGCGGACACTTTACGCTGGTTGAGTCGTTGGCACTTAGAAAATATTTGCCAAACTTGGCTTGACTTCCAGGAGAAGAGGCCGAATTTTCACTTTTCGTGGCCGTTATGGGGAACCAGCCGAGGCGGACACTTTGCGCTGGTTGAGTCGTTGGCACTTAGAAAATATTTGCCAAACTTGGCTTGACTTCCAGGAGAAGAGGCCGAATTTTCACTTTTGGTGGCCGTTATGGGGAACCAGCCGAGGCGGACACTTTAGGCTGGTTGAGTCGTTGGCACTCAGAAAATATTCGCCAAACTTGGCCAGACTTCCAGGAGAAGAGGCCGAATTTTCACTTTTGGTGACCGACCTGGGGAACCAGCCGAGGCGGACACTTTACGCTGGTTGAGTCGTTGGCACTTAGAAAATATTTGCCAAACTTGGCTTGACTTCCAGGAGAAGAGGCCGAATTTTCACTTTTGGTGGCCGACCTGGGGAACCAGCCGAGGCGGACACTTTACGCTGGTTGAGTCGTTGGCACTTAGAAAATATTCGCCAAACTTGGCAAGACTTCCAGGAGAAGAGGCCGAATTTTCACTTTTGGTGGCCGACCTGGGGAACCAGCCGAGGCGGACACTTTACGCTGGTTGAGTCGTTGGCACTTAGAAAATATTTGCCAAACTTGGCTTGACTTCCAGGAGAAGAGGCCGAATTTTCACTTTTCATGGCCGTTATGGGGAACCAGCCGAGGCGGACACTTTGCGCTGGTTGAGTCGTTGGCACTTAGAAAATATTTGCCAAACTTGGCTTGACTTCCAGGAGAAGAGGCCGAATTTTCACTTTTGGTGGCCGTTATGGGGAACCAGCCGAGGCGGACACTTTAGGCTGGTTGAGTCGTTGGCACTCAGAAAATATTCGCCAAACTTGGCCAGACTTCCAGGAGAAGAGGCCGAATTTTCACTTTTGGTGGCCGTTATGGGGAACCAGCCGAGGCGGACACTTTAGGCTGGTTGAGTCGTTGGCACTTAGAAAATATTCGCCAAACTTGGCCAGACTTCCAGGAGAAGAGGCCGAATTTTCACTTGTTCTGGCCGTTATGGGGAACCAGCCGAGGCGGACACTTTAGGCTGGTTGAGTCGTTGGCACTTAGAAAATATTCGCCAAACTTGGCCAGACTTCCAGGAGAAGAGGCCGAATTTTCACTTGTTCTGGCCGTTATGGGGAACCAGCCGAGGCGGACACTTTACGGCTGTTGAGTCGTTGGCACTTAGAAAATATTCGCCAAACTTGGCCAGACTTCCAGGAGAAGAGGCCGAATTTTCACTTGTTCTGGCCGTTATGGGGAACCAGCCGAGGCGGACACTTTACGGCTGTTGAGTCGTTGGCACTTAGAAAATATTCGCCAAACTTGGCCAGACTTCCAGGAGAAGAGGCCGAATTTTCACTTGTTCTGGCCGACCTGGGGAACCAGACGAGGCGGACACATCACCCCGCAAGTGACGTTGGCACTTTGAAAATATTCGCCAAACTTGGCCAGACTTCCAGGAGAAGAGGCCGAATTTTCACTTGTTCTGGCCGACCTGGGGAACCAGACGAGGCGGACACATCACCCCGCAAGTGCCGTTGGCACTTTGAAAATATTCGCCAAACTTGGCCGGACTTCCAGGAGAAGAGGCCGAATTTTCACTTGTTCTGGCCGACCTGGGGAACCAGACGAGGCGGACACATCACCCCGCAAGTGCCGTTGGCACTTTGAAAATATTCGCCAAACTTGGCCGGACTTCCAGGAGAAGAGGCCGAATTTTCACTTTTTCTGGCCGACCTGGGGAACCAGACGAGGCGGACACATCACCCCGCAAGTGCCGTTGGCACTTTGAAAATATTCGAAACTTCCATCAAACACACATCGGCTTTTTCGCCGTCGCTGTCCGGCCTGGGCACCATCGTGGCTCGGACAGTTCGTGTGCCAGCTTCCGTTGGCACTTAGAACATTTTTCAAAATAAAAATAAACAGTCCTGCACATACGTGCCGACTATATTTTGCGAAAGGGGAGTAAACCGATGAGTACACTAACTAGGGGGACCAACAGACCGTAGTGGTCTCCCCTGGTACCTAAATGCATACCCCTGGTACCTCAGCGACTACCCCTGGTACCTAAATGCGTACCCCTGGTACCTCAGAGAGGCCGAATTTTCACATTCCGTGGCCGAACTAGGGAACCGGACGAGGCGGACACTTTTCCGGGAGAGACCCGATGGCACTTAGAAAATATTCGCCGAACTTCGTCGGACTTCCATAGCAAGAGGCCGAATTTTCACATTATGTGGCCGAACTAGGGAACCGGACGAGTCGGACACTTTTCCGGGAGAGACCCGATGGCACTTAGAAAATTTTCGCTCAAGTTGGCAGGACTTCCAGAGCAAGAGGCCGAATTTTCACATTATGTGGCCGGACTAGGGAACCGGACGAGTCGGACACTTTTCCGGCCAAGACCCGATGGCACTTAGAAAATATTCGCTCAAGTTGGCAGGACTTCCAGAGCAAGAGGCCGAATTTTCACATTATGTGGCCGAACTAGGGAACCGGACGAGTCGGACACTTTTCCGGGCAAGACCCGATGGCACTTAGAAAATATTCGCTCAAGTTGGCAGGACTTCCAGAGCAAGAGGCCGAATTTTCACATTATGTGGCCGAACTAGGGAACCGGACGAGTCGGACACTTTTCCGGGCAAGACCCGATGGCACTTAGAAAATATTCGCTCAAGTTGGCAGGACTTCCAGAGCAAGAGGCCGAATTTTCACATTATGTGGCCGAACTAGGGAACCAGCCGAGTCGGACACTTTTCCGGGCAAGACCCGATGGCACTTAGAAAATATTCGCTCAAGTTGGCAGGACTTCCAGAGCAAGAGGCCGAATTTTCACATTATGTGGCCGAACTAGGGAACCGGACGAGTCGGACACTTTTCCGGGCAAGACCCGATGGCACTTAGAAAATATTCGCTCGAGTTGGCAGGACTTCCAGAGCAAGAGGCCGAATTTTCACATTATGTGGCCGAACTAGGGAACCAGCCGAGTCGGACACTTTTCCGGGCAAGACCCGATGGCACTTAGAAAATATTCGCTCAAGTTGGCAGGACTTCCAGAGCAAGAGGCCGAATTTTCACATTCCGTGGCCGAACTAGGGAACCAGCCGAGTCGGACACTTTTCCGGGCAAGACCCGATGGCACTTAGAAAATATTCGCTCAAGTTGGCAGGACTTCCAGAGCAAGAGGCCGAATTTTCACATTCCGTGGCCGAACTAGGGAACCAGCCGAGTCGGACACTTTTCCGGGCAAGACCCGATGGCACTTAGAAAATATTCGCTCAAGTTGGCAGGACTTCCAGGCGAAGAGGCTGAATTTTCACTTTTTCTGGCCGACTCGGGGAACCAGCCGAGTCGGACACTTTTCCGGGCAAGACCCGATGGCACTTAGAAAATATTCGCTCAAGTTGGCAGGACTTCCAGAGCAAGAGGCCGAATTTTCGCTCGTTCGGGCCGACTCGGGGAACCAGCCGAGTCGGACACGTTACGGCCGAACACCCGTTGGCACTTAGAAAATATTCGCCAAAGTTCGTCGGACTTCCAGAGCAAGAGGCCGAATTTTCGCTCGTTCGGGCCGACTCGGGGAACCAGCCGAGTCGGACACTTTTCCGGGCAAGACCCGATGGCACTTAGAAAATATTCGCTCAAGTTGGCAGGACTTCCAGGCGAAGAGGCTGAATTTTCACTTTTTCTGGCCGACTCGGGGAACCAGCCGAGTCGGACACTTTTCCGGGCAAGACCCGATGGCACTTAGAAAATATTCGCTCAAGTTGGCAGGACTTCCAGAGCAAGAGGCCGAATTTTCGCTCGTTCGGGCCGACTCGGGGAACCAGCCGAGTCGGACACTTTTCCGGGCAAGACCCGATGGCACTTAGAAAATATTCGCTCAAGTTGGCAGGACTTCCAGAGCAAGAGGCCGAATTTTCGCTCGTTCGGGCCGACTCGGGGAACCAGCCGAGTCGGACACGTTACGGCCGAACACCCGTTGGCACTTAGAAAATATTCGCCAAAGTCGGCCGGACTTCCAGGCGAAGAGGCTGAATTTTCGCTCGTTCGGGCCGACTCGGGGAACCAGCCGAGTCGGACACATTTCGGCGTAACACCCGTTGGCACTTAGAAAATATTCGCCAAAGTTCGTCGGACTTCCAGAGCAAGAGGCCGAATTTTCGCTCGTTCGGGCCGACTCGGGGAACCAGCCGAGTCGGACACTTTTCCGGGCAAGACCCGATGGCACTTAGAAAATATTCGCTCAAGTTGGCAGGACTTCCAGGCGAAGAGGCTGAATTTTCACTTTTTCTGGCCGACTCGGGGAACCAGCCGAGTCGGACACTTTTCCGGGCAAGACCCGATGGCACTTAGAAAATATTCGCTCAAGTTGGCAGGACTTCCAGAGCAAGAGGCCGAATTTTCGCTCGTTCGGGCCGACTCGGGGAACCAGCCGAGTCGGACACTTTTCCGGGCAAGACCCGATGGCACTTAGAAAATATTCGCTCAAGTTGGCAGGACTTCCAGAGCAAGAGGCCGAATTTTCGCTCGTTCGGGCCGACTCGGGGAACCAGCCGAGTCGGACACTTTTCCGGGCAAGACCCGATGGCACTTAGAAAATATTCGCCAAAGTTCGTCGGACTTCCAGAGCAAGAGGCCGAATTTTCGCTCGTTCGGGCCGACTCGGGGAACCAGCCGAGTCGGACACTTTTCCGGGCAAGACCCGATGGCACTTAGAAAATATTCGCTCAAGTTGGCAGGACTTCCAGGCGAAGAGGCCGAATTTTCACTCGTTCGGGCCGACTCGGGGAACCAGCCGAGTCGGACACATTACGGCCGAACACCCGTTGGCACTTAGAAAATATTCGCCAAAGTCGGCCGGACTTCCAGGCGAAGAGGCTGAATTTTCGCTCGTTCGGGCCGACTCGGGGAACCAGCCGAGTCGGACACATTTCGGCGTAACACCCGTTGGCACTTAGAAAATATTCGCCCAAGTCGGCCGGACTTCCAGGCGAAGAGGCCGAATTTTCGCTCGTTCGGGCCGACCGGAGGAACCAGCCGAGTCGGACACATTACGGTGTAACACCCGTTGGCACTTAGAAAATATTCGCCAAAGTTCGTTGGACCTCCAGGCGAAGAGGCCGAATTTTCGCTCGTTCGGGCCGACTCGGGGAACCAGCCGAGTCGGACACATTACGGCCGAACACCCGTTGGCACTTAGAAAATATTCGCCAAAGTTCGTCGGACTTCCAGGCGAAGAGGCCGAATTTTCGCTCGTTCGGGCCGACTCGGGGAACCAGCCGAGTCGGACACATTTCGGCGCAACACCCGTTGGCACTTAGAAAATATTCGCCCAAGTCGGCCGGACTTCCAGGCGAAGAGGCCGAATTTTCACTTTTTCTGGCCGACCGGAGGAACCAGCCGCGTCGGACACATTACGGTGTAACACCCGTTGGCACTTAGAAAATATTCGCCAAAGTTCGTCGGACCTCCAGAGCGAGAGGCCGAATTTTCACTTTTTCTGGCCGACCGGAGAACCAGCCGAGGCGGACACATCACGCCGCTTTTGCCGTTGGCATATTCGAAACTTCCAGAATCGGCTTTTTCGCCGTCGCTGTCCGGCCTGGGCACCATCGTGGCTCGGACACGTCGTGTGCCAGCGTCCGCTGGCACTTAGAAAATTTTTCAAAATAAAAATAAACAGTCCTGCACATACGTGCCCACTATATTTTGCGAAAGGGGAGTAAACCGTCGATGAGTACGCTGACTAGTGGGACCAACCATCGCGCTCTGGCGCACCTGAAGACCAAAGTTGGTACTGCACCCTACCCCTGGTACCCAAACGGGGTAGAGGCCGAATTTTCGCATTTGGCGGCCGACCTAGGGAACCAGAAGAGGCGGACACTTTTCCGAGCAAGTGCCGATGGCACTTCCAGAGCGAGAGGCCGAATAATCGTAATTTGTGGCCGACTTGGGAACCAGCGAAGGCGGATAGGAAGTCAAGCGCGTCCCGCCGGCTGGTCCGCGGGCCAATTGCGGTCCCGCGAGTTAGCGATCGCGGTCCGGAATTCTAGCCGACTTGGGAACCAGCGAAGGCGGATGGGTGGTCACCGAGGTCCCGCCGGCTGGTCCGCGGGCCATTTAGGGTCCCGCGAGTTAGCGATCGCGGTCCGGAATTCTAGCCGACTTGGGAACCAGCGAAGGCGGATAGGAAGTCAAGTGGGTCCCGCCGGCTGGTCCGCGGGCCATTTAGGGTCCCGCAAGTTAGCGATCGCGGTCCGGAATTCTAGCCGACTTGGGAACCAGCGAAGGCGGATGGGTGGTCACCGAGGTCCCGCCGGCTGGTCCGCGGGCCATTTAGGGTCCCGCGAGTTACCGATCGCGGTCCGGAATTCTAGCCGGCCAGGGACCACCGCGAGGCGGATGGGTGGTCACCGAGGTCCCGCCGGCTGGTCCGCGGGCCATTTAGGGTCCCGCGAGTTAGCGATCGCGGTCCGGAATTCTAGCCGACTTGGGAACCAGCGAAGGCGGATGGGTGGTCACCGAGGTCCCGCCGGATGGTCCGCGGGCCATTTAGGGTCCCGCGAGTTAGCGATCGCGGTCCGGAATTCTAGCCGACTTGGGAACCAGCGAAGGCGGATAGGAAGTCAAGTGGGTCCCGCCGGCTGGTCCGCGGGCCATTTAGGGTCCCGCAAGTTAGCGATCGCGGTCCGGAATTCTAGCCGACTTGGGAACCAGCGAAGGCGGATGGGTGGTCACCGAGGTCCCGCCGGCTGGTCCGCGGGCCATTTAGGGTCCCGCGAGTTAGCGATCGCGGTCCGGAATTCTAGCCGACTTGGGAACCAGCGAAGGCGGATAGGAAGTCAAGTGGGTCCCGCCGGCTGGTCCGCGGGCCATTTAGGGTCCCGCAAGTTAGCGATCGCGGTCCGGAATTCTAGCCGACTTGGGAACCAGCGAAGGCGGATGGGTGGTCACCGAGGTCCCGCCGGCTGGTCCGCGGGCCATTTAGGGTCCCGCGAGTTACCGATCGCGGTCCGGAATTCTAGCCGGCCAGGGACCACCGCGAGGCGGATGGGTGGTCACCGAGGTCCCGCCGGCTGGTCCGCGGGCCATTTAGGGTCCCGCGAGTTAGCGATCGCGGTCCGGAATTCTAGCCGACTTGGGAACCAGCGAAGGCGGATGGGTGGTCACCGAGGTCCCGCCGGATGGTCCGCGGGCCATTTAGGGTCCCGCGAGTTAGCGATCGCGGTCCGGAATTCTAGCCGACTTGGGAACCAGCGAAGGCGGATAGGAAGTCAAGTGGGTCCCGCCGGCTGGTCCGCGGGCCATTTAGGGTCCCGCAAGTTAGCGATCGCGGTCCGGAATTCTAGCCGACTTGGGAACCAGCGAAGGCGGATGGGTGGTCACCGAGGTCCCGCCGGCTGGTCCGCGGGCCATTTAGGGTCCCGCGAGTTACCGATCGCGGTCCGGAATTCTAGCCGGCCAGGGACCACCGCGAGGCGGATGGGTGGTCACCGAGGTCCCGCCGGCTGGTCCGCGGGCCATTTAGGGTCCCGCGAGTTAGCGATCGCGGTCCGGAATTCTAGCCGACTTGGGAACCAGCGAAGGCGGATGGGTGGTCACCGAGGTCCCGCCGGATGGTCCGCGGGCCATTTAGGGTCCCGCGAGTTAGCGATCGCGGTCCGGAATTCTAGCCGACTTGGGAACCAGCGAAGGCGGATAGGAAGTCAAGTGGGTCCCGCCGGCTGGTCCGCGGGCCATTTAGGGTCCCGCAAGTTAGCGATCGCGGTCCGGAATTCTAGCCGACTTGGGAACCAGCGAAGGCGGATGGGTGGTCACCGAGGTCCCGCCGGCTGGTCCGCGGGCCATTTAGGGTCCCGCGAGTTACCGATCGCGGTCCGGAATTCTAGCCGGCCAGGGACCACCGCGAGGCGGATGGGTGGTCACCGAGGTCCCGCCGGCTGGTCCGCGGGCCATTTAGGGTCCCGCGAGTTACCGATCGCGGTCCGGAATTCTAGCCGGCCGGGGACCACCGAGAGGCGGATGGGTGGTCACCGACGTCCCGCCGGCTGGTCCGCGGGCCATTTAGGGTCCCGCGAGTTAGCGATCGCGGTCCGGAATTCTAGCCGACTTGGGAACCAGCGAAGGCGGATGGGTGGTCACCGAGGTCCCGCCGGCTGGTCCGCGGGCCATTTAGGGTCCCGCGCGGTACCGATCGCGGCCCGGAATTCTAGCCGGCCGGGGACCACCGCGAGGCGGATGGGTCTTCACCGAGGTCCCGCCGGCTGGTCCGCGGGCCATTTAGGGTCCCGCGAGGTACCGATCGCGGTCCGGAATTCTAGCCGGCCGGGGACCACCGCGAGGCGGATGGGTGGTCACCGAGGTCCCGCCGGCTGGTCCGCGGGCCATTTAGGGTCCCGCGAGGTACCGATCGCGGTCCGGAATTCTACCCGGCCGGGGACCACCGCGAGGCGGATGGGTGGTCACCGACGTCCCGCCGGCTGGTCCGCGGGCCATTTAGGGTCCCGCGAGGTACCGATCGCGGTCCGGAATTCTAGCCGGCCGGGGACCACCGCGAGGCGGATGGGTGGTCACCGAGGTCCCGCCGGCTGGTCCGCGGGCCATTTAGGGTCCCGCGAGTTACCGATCGCGGTCCGGAATTCTAGCCGGCCGGGGACCACCGCGAGGCGGATGGGTGGTCACCGACGTCCCGCCGGCTGGTCCGCGGGCCATTTAGGGTCCCGCGAGTTAGCGATCGCGGTCCGGAATTCTAGCCGGCCGGGGACCACCGCGAGGCGGATGGGTGGTCACCGAGGTCCCGCCGGCTGGTCCGCGGGCCATTTAGGGTCCCGCGAGTTGGCAGTCGCGGCCCGGAATTCTAGCCGGCCCGGAGCCACCCAGAGACCGTGCACACGCGCCGGGTGGCCGGAAATACCTCCAGCCGAGCGGACATGCACTTTATAAGCACCTTGGACGAGATGGCAGAGCCTTACTCGACTTCCAGCACCTCGGCTAAGCGTTCTCCACGGCCCGCTGTGCTTCCAGAAGACCTCCAGACGGTCCTCATGGTGCTTTCCTCCTCACTCTCCCAGCTGGCCCAGGCTTCCAGCACCCCGGCTAAGCGTTCTCCACGGCCCGCTGTGCTTCCAGAAGACCTCCAGACGGTCCTCATGGTGCTTTCCTCCTCACTCTCCCAGCCGGGCCAGGCTTCCAGCACCCCGGCTAAGCGTCTTACACGGCCCGCTGTGCTTCCAGAAGACCTCCAGCCGGTCTTCATGGTGCATTCCTCCTCGCTTCTTAAGCCGAACGAGGCTTCCAGAGCCCCGGTTAAGCATTTTACGCGGCCCGCCGAGCCTCCACAGCACTTCCAGCCGGTTCCACGGCTGCTTTCCTCCTCACTGTTTAAGCCGAACGAGGCTTCCAGAGCCCCGGCTAAGCGTTTTACGCGGCCCGCTGAACTTCCAGAGCACCTCCAGCCGGTTCCCCGGGTGCTTTCCTCCTCACTTTATAAGCCGAACGAGGCTTCCAGAGCCCCGGCTAAGCGTTCTCCGCGTCCCGCTGATCTTCCCGGAGCTTGTAACGGGGAATTACCTCCCTCCAGCGGACACGGCGGGTAAATACGCCACCTCTCGCACTTAGCGCACACTCGCGTTGCTGCGCGTCTGGTGGCACTCTGAGCGGCCAAACGGCGGGAGTAACTGTCACTCTCTTAAGGTAGGCTCACTTGAGATTTTTTTGAACGGTTCGTGGATAAATATATGATATATACTACATATGATCGCATTTATAGTCAAATCATATCAAAATGTCATTCTCCGGGTGCTTTCCTCCTCACTCTTGACGCCCGAGGAGGCTTCCAGAGCCTCGGCTAAGCGTTTTACGCGGCCCGCTGAGCTCCCACCGCACCTCCAGCCGGTTCTCATGAGGCTTTCCGCCTCATTTTCTAAGCCGAAGGAGGCTTCCACAGCCCCGGCTAAGCGTTTTGCGCGGCCCGCTGAACTTCCAGAGCACCTCCAGCCGGTTCCCCGAGTGCTTTCCGCCTCACTTTCTAAGCCGAACGAGGCTTCCAGCACCCCGGCTAAGCGTTCTCCGCGTCCCGCTGATCTTCCCGGAGCTTGTAACGGGGAATTACCTCCCTCTAGCGGACACGGCGGGTAAATACGCCAGCTCTCGCACTTAGCGCACACTCGCGTTGCTGCGCGTCTGATGGCACTTTGAGTAGCCAAAATGCGGGAGTAACAATCACTCTCTTAAGGTAGGCTCACTTGAGATTTTTTTTAACCGTCCGCGGAGGCGACCGGGACCACCGGGACAGCCGGGAGGCCGTGCGCGCGGGCCAAGTGGCCGAAAATAGCTCCAGGCCGACCGGATCGGCTAGTTGTAAGCACCGCGGATGAGATCGCGGAGCATTATTCGACTTCCAGCGGCCCGTGCGCTTACGCACGCCGCCCGGAACCTCCGGGAGGCCGTGCGCATGCGCAAGTGGCCGAAAATAGCTCCTAGCCGACCGGATCGGCTGTTTGTGAGCACCGCGGATGAGATCGCGGAGCATTATTCGACTTCCAGCGGCCGGTGGGCTTACGCACGCCGCCCGGGACCTCCGGGAGGCCGTGCGCATGCGCAAGTGGCCGAAAATAGCTCCTAGCCGACCGGATCTGCACTTTACAAGCTCCGCGGATGAGATCGCGGAGCTTCATCCGACTTCCAGCGGCCGGTGCGCTCGCGCACTCCACCCGGCACCTCCGGGAGGCCGTGCGCACGCGCCAAGTGGCCCAAAATAGCTCCTAGCCGACCGGATCTGCACTTTACAAGCTCCGCGGATGAGATCGCGGAGCTTTATGCGACTTCCAGCGGCCGGTGCGCTCACGCACTCCACCCGGCACCATCCGGGAGACCGTGCGCGCGCCAAGTGGCCCAAAATAGCTCCAGCCCAGCGGATCGGCTGTTTACAAGCACCGCGGATGAGATCGCGGAGCTTTATTCGACTTCCAGCGGCCGGCGCGCACGACGAGCGGACCCGGTGACGGTCCAGCTCCACCCGGAACCTCGCACGGCCCGCTTCTCCCCCCCGCGCGGACTTCCGAGCGCTCGGGGAGACGTTCGGAAGCCGCCGTTGACGTTGGAGCGGGGAAATACCTCCCTCCAGCGGACACGGCGAGTAAATACACCTTCGGCCAAACGGCGGGAGTAACTATGACTCTCTTAAGGTAGCGGCACTCGACATCTTTTTCACGGTTCGTGGAGGACCCGGCCGGTTCTCGGGGGTGCTTTTTCTACTAACCCTTGACCCCCGAGGAGACTTCCAGCACCCCGGCTAAGCGTTTTACGCGGCCCGCTGAGCTTCCACCGCACCTCCAGCCGGTTCCCATGAGGCTTTCCTCCTAACTCTTGACGCCCGAGGAGGCTTCCAGAGCCTCGGCTAAGCGTTTTACGCGGCCCGCTGAGCTTCCACCGCACCTCCAGCCGGTTCTCATGATGCTTTCCTCCTAACTCTTGACGCCCGAGGAGGCTTCCAGAGCCCCGGCTAAGCGTTTTACGCGGCCCGCTGAGCTTCCACCGCACCTCCAGCCGGTTCCCCGGGTGCATTCCTCCTCACTTTCTAAGCCGAACGAGGCTTCCAGCGCCCCGGCTAAGCGTTTTACGCGGCCCGCCGAGCTTCCACAGCACCTCCAGCCGGTTCTCATGATGCATTCCTCCTCACATTCTAAGCCGAACGAGGCTTCCAGAGCCCCGGCTAAGCGTTTTACGCGGCCCGCCGAGCCTCCACAGCACCTCCAGCCGGTTCCCCGAGTGCTTTCCTCCTCACTGTTTAAGCCGAACGAGGCTTCCAGGGCCCCGGCTAAGCGTTTTACGCGGCCCGCGGGACTTCCACAGCACCTCCAGCCGGTTCTCCGGGTGCTCCCATCCTCACTGTTTAAGCCGAACGAGGCTTCCAGAGCCCCGGCTTAGCGTTCTCCGCGTCCCGGTGATCTCCCCGGAGCTTGTAACGGGGAAATACCTCCCTCTAGCGGACACGGCGGGTAAATACGCCACCTCTCGCACTTAGCGCACACACCCGTTGCTGCGCGTCCGGTGGCACTCTGAGCGGCCAAACGGCGGGAGTAACAGTCACTCTCTTAAGGTAGGCTCACTTGAGATTTTTTTAACCGTCCGCGGAGGCGACCGGGACCACCGGGACAGCCGGGAGGCCGTGCGCGCGGGCCAAGTGGCCGAAAATAGCTCCAGCCCAGCGGATCTGCACTTTACAAGCTCCGCGGATGAGATCGCGGAGCATTATTCGACTTCCAGCGGCCGGTGGGCTTACGCACGCCGCCCGGGACAGCCGGGAGGCCGTGCGCGCGGGCCAAGTGGCCGAAAATAGCTCCAGCCCAGCGGATCTGCACTTTACAAGCTCCGCGGATGAGATCGCGGAGCATGATTCGACTTCCAGCGGCCGGTGCGCTTACGCACGCCGCCCGGAACCTCCGGGAGGCCGTGCGCATGCGCAAGTGGCCGAAAATAGCTCCAAGCCGACCGGATCTGCACTTTACAAGCTCCGCGGATGAGATCGCGGAGCTTTATCCGACTTCCAGCGGCCGGTGCGCTCGCGCACTCCACCCGGCACCTCCGGGAGGCCGTGCGCATGCGCAAGTGGCCGAAAATAGCTCCAAGCCGACCGGATCTGCACTTTACAAGCTCCGCGGATGAGATCGCGGAGCTTCATCCGACTTCCAGCGGCCGGTGCGCTCGCGCACTCCACCCGGCACCTCCGGGAGGCCGTGCGCGCGCGCCAAGTGGCCCAAAATAGCTCCAGCCCAGCGGATCGGCTGTTTACAAGCTCCGCGGATGAGATCGCGGAGCTTCATCCGACTTCCAGCGGCCGGTGCGCTCGCGCACTCCACCCGGCACCTCCGGGAGGCCGTGCGCGCGCGCCAAGTGGCCCAAAATAGCTCCAGCCCAGCGGATCTGCACTTTACAAGCTCCGCGGATGAGATCGCGGAGCTTTATTCGACTTCCAGCGGCCGGTGCGCACGACGAGCGGACCCGGTGACGGTCCAGCTCCACCCGGTACCTCGCACGGCCCGCTTCTCCCCCCCGCGCGGACTTCCGAGCCCTCGGGGAGACGTTCGGAAGCCGCCGGTGACGTTGGAGCGGGGAAATACCTCCCTCCAGCGGACACGGCGAGTAAATACACCTTCGGCCAAACGGCGGGAGTAACTATGACTCTCTTAAGGTAGCGGCACTCGACATCTTTTTCGCGGTTCGTGGAGGACCCGGCCGGTTCTCGGGGGTGCTTTTTCTCCTAACTCTTGACGCCCGAGGAGGCTTCCAGAGCCCCGGCTAAGCGTTTTCCGCTGGCCGATGAGCTTCCAAAGCACCTCCAGCCGGTTCCCCGGGTGCTTTCCTCCTCACTCTTGACGCCCGAGGAGACTTCCAGCACCCCGGCTAAGCGTTTTACGCGGCCCGCTGAGCTTCCAGAGCACCTCAAGCCGGTTCCCCGGGTGCATTCCTCCTCACTGTTTAAGCCGAACGAGGCTTCCAGAGCCCCGGCTAAGCGTTTTACGCGGCCCGCTGAGCTTCCACAGCACCTCCAGCCGGTTCCCCGGGTGCTTTCCTCCTCACTGTTTAAGCCGAACGAGGCTTCCAGAGCCCCGGCTAAGCGTTTTACGCGGCCCGCTGAGCTTCCACCGCACCTCCAGCCGGTTCCCCGGGTGCTTTCCTCCTCACTGTTTAAGCCGAACGAGGCTTCCAGAGCCTCGGCTAAGCGTTTTACGCGGCCCGCTGGACTTCCAGAGCACCTCCAGCCGGTTCTCCGGGTGCTTTCCTCCTCACTTTACAACCCGAACGAGGCTTCCAGAGCCCCGGCTAAGCGTTTTGCGCGGCCCGCTGAACTTCCAGAGCACCTCCAGCCGGTTCCCAGGCTGCTTTCCTCCTCACTGTTTAAGCCGAACGAGGCTTCCAGAGCCCCGGCTAAGCGTTTTACGCGGCCCGCTGAGCTTCCACAGCACCTCCAGCCGGTTCCACGGGTGCTTTCCTCCTCACTCTTGACGCGCGAGGAGACTTCCAGCACCCCGGCTAAGCGTTTTACGCGGCCCGCTGAGCTTCCAGAGCACCTCCAGCCGGTTCCCCGGGTGCATTCCTCCTCACTTTCTAAGCCGAACGAGGCTTCCAGAGCCCCGGCTAAGCGTTTTACGCGGCCCGCTGAACTTCCACAGCACCTCCAGCCGGTTCCCCGGGTGCTTTCCTCCTCACTGTTTAAGCCGAACGAGGCTTCCAGAGCCTCGGCTAAGCGTTTTACGCGGCCCGCCGAGCCTCCACAGCACTTCCAGCCGCTTCTCCGGGTGCTTTCCTCCTCACTCTTGACGCCCGAGGAGACTTCCAGAGCCTCGGCTAAGCGTTTTACGCGGCCCGCTGAGCTTCCACAGCACCTCCAGCCGGTTCTCATCAGGCTTTCCTCCTAACTCTTGACGCCCGAGGAGGCTTCCAGCACCCGGGCTAAGCGTTTTACGCGGCCCGCTGAGCTTCCAGAGCATCTCCAGCCGGTTCCCCGGGTGCATTCCTCCTAACTCTTGACGCCCGAGGAGGCTTCCAGAGCCCCGGCTAAGCGTTTTACGCGGCCCGCTGAGCTTCCACAGCACCTCCAGCCGGTTCCCCGAGTGCTTTCCTCCTCACTGTTTAAGACGAACGAGGCTTCCAGAGCCTCGGCTAAGCATTTTACGCGGCCCGCTGAACTTCCACAGCACCTCCAGCCGGTCCTCGGGGTGCTTTCTTCCCAACTATTGACGCCCGAGGAGGCTTCCAGCGCCCCGGCTAAGCGTTCTCCGCGTCCCGGTGATCTTCCCGGAGGTCGTAACGGGGAAATACCTCCCTCCAGCGGACACGGAGAGAAATTACACCGCCTCTCGCACACAGGCGGGTAAACGGCGGGAGTAACTATGACTCTCTTAAGGTAGCCTGACTTGACATCTCTTTAACGGTTCGTGGATAAATACATGATATATACAACTTATGCTCGCATTTACAGCCAAATAATATAAAGTGAGCATTCGGTTATAAACATTGTATTCATCATGTTTATAGGTGATGTTAATATTTATATATTTAATGTTTATAGGTGATGTTAATATTTATATATTGAATGTTTATAGGGGATGTTAATATTTATATATTTATTTTGTACATCATGTTATGGTTGTACGACACTTGCTATAGGATCATGATGTGATCATATCGGCGGGAGTCGGCCCGCGCTCCAGGTGAAGAGGCCGAATTCTCGCTACTCGTGGCCGACCGGGGAACCAGCAGAGGCGGACGCATCGCGGCGCGAGAGCCCTTGGCACTTAGAAAAAATTTGGCAAAAGTTGAGCCGCGCTCCAGGTGAAGAGGCCGAATTCTCGCCACTCGTGGCCGACGGGGGAACCAGCAGAGGCGGACGCATCGCGGCGCAAGAGCCCTTGGCACTTAGAAAAAATTTGGCAAAAGTCGCTCCGCGCTCCAGGTGAAGAGGCCGAATTCTCGCTACTCGTGGCCGACCGGGGAACCAGCGAAGGCGGGTAAGCTCTCAAGAGCGCCCCGCCGGCTGGTCCGCGGGCCGATTATGGTCCCGTCACCTACCGACAGCGGACGCCGACCCACGCCCGGTAAGAACCACCGAGAGGCGGACACGCTCTCCGACGAGCCCCGCCGGCCGGTCCGCGGCGGGAAATGCGCCCTCTGGCGGACACGCCGTTGTAAATGAATGGGCTTTGGCACTTAGTGCATTTTCGCAAAAGTTGAGCCGCGCTCCGGGCGAAGAGGCCGAATTCTCGCTACTCGTGGCCGACCAGGGAACCAGCGAAGGCGGGTAGGCTTTCAAGAGAGCCCCGCCGGCTGGTCCGCGGGCCAATTATGGTCCCGTAAAGTACCGACAGCGGACGCCGACCTACGCCCGGCAAGGACCACCCAGAGGCGGACACGCTCTCCGACGAGCCCCGCCGGCCGGTCCGCGGCGGGAAACGCGCCCTCTGGCGGACACGCCGTTGTAAATGAATGGGCTTTGGCACTTAGTGCATTTTCGCTGAAGTTGAGCCGCGCTCCGGGCGAAGAGGCCGAATTCTCGCTACTCGTGGCCGACCGGGGAACCAGCGAAGGCGGGTAGGCTTTCAAGAGAGCCCCGCCGGCTGGTCCGCGGGCCAATTATGGTCCCGTAAAGTACCGACAGCGGACGCCGACCCACGCCCGGTAAGAACCACCGAGAGGCGGACACGCTCTCCGACGAGCCCCGCCGGCCGCTCCGCGGCGGGAAACGCGCCCTCTGGCGGACACGCCGTTGTAAATGAATGGGCTTTGGCACTTAGTGCATTTTCGCTGAAGTTGATTCGCGCTCCGGGCGAAGAGGCCGAATCCTCGCCACTCGTGGCCGACCGGGGAACCAGCGAAGGCGGGTAGGCTTTCTATGGAGCCCCGCCGGCTGGTCCGCGGGCCAATTATGGTCCCGTCACCTACCGACAGCGGACGCCGACCCACGCCCGGCAAGGACCACCCAGAGGCGGACACGCTCTCCGACGAGCCCCGCCGGCCGGTCCGCGGCGGGAAATGCGCCCTCTGGCGGACACGCCGTTGTAAATGAATGGGCTTTGGCACTTAGTGCATTTTCGCAAAAGTTGAACCGCGCTCCGGGCGAAGAGGCCGAATTCTCGCCACTCGCGGCCGACCGGGGAACCAGCAAAGGCGGACGCATCGCGGCGCGAGAGCCCTTGGCACTTAGAAAAAAAATGGCAAAAGTCGAGCCGCGCTCCATGTGAAGAGGCCGAATTCTCGCCACTCGTGGCCGACCGGGGAACCAGCAGAGGCGGACGCATCGCGGCGCGAGAGCCCTTGGCACTTAGAAAAAAATTGAGCAAAAGTCGCTCCGGGTGAAGAGGCCGAATTCTCGCCACTCGTGGCCGACCGGGGAACCAGCAGAGGCGGACGCATCGCGGCGCGAGAGCCCTTGGCACTTAGAAAAAAATTGGCAAAAGTCGAGCCGCGCTCCAGGTGAAGAGGCCGAATTCTCGCTACTCGTGGCCGACCGGGGAACCAGCAGAGGCGGGCACGCTCTCAAGAGAGCCCCGCCGGCTGGTCCGCGGCGGGAAATGCGCCCTCTGGCGGACACGCCGTTGTAAATGAATGGGCTTTGGCACTTAGTGCATTTTCGAATAAGTTGAGCCGCACTCCGGGCGAAGAGGCCGAATTCTCGCCACTCGTGGCCGACCGGGGAACCAGCAGAGGCGGACGCATCGCGGCGCGAGAGCCCTTGGCACTTAGAAAAATTTTAGCAAAAGTCGCTCCGCGCTCCAGGTGAAGAGGCCGAATTCTCGCCACTCGTGGCCGACCAGGGAACCAGCGAAGGCGGGTAAGCTTTCTATGGAGCCCCGCCGGCTGGTCCGCGGGCCGAACGGGGTCCCGTCACCTACCGACAGCGGACGCCGACCCACGCCCGGCAGGAACCACCGAGAGGCGGACACGCTCTCCGACGAGCCCCGCCGGCCGGTCCGCGGCGGGAAATGCGCCCTCTGGCGGACACGCCGTTGTAAATGAATGGGCTTTGGCACTTAGTGCATTTTCGCAAAAGTTGAGCCGCGCTCCGGGCGAAGAGGCCGAATTCTCGCCACTCGTGGCCCACCAGGGAACCAGCGAAGGCGGGTAAGCTCTCGAGAGAGCCCCGCCGGCTGGTCCGCGGGCCAATTGCGGTCCCGCGAGTTAGCGATCGCGGCCCGGAATTCTGGCCGACTTGGGAACCAGCGAAGGCGGATAGGAAGTCAAGCGGGTCCCGCCGGCTGGTCCGCGGCGGGAAATGCGCCCTCTGGCGGACACGCCGTTGTAAATGAATGGGCTTTGGCACTTAGTGCATTTTCGCAAAAGTTGAACCGCGCTCCGGGCGAAGAGGCCGAATTCTCGCTACTCGTGGCCGACCAGGGAACCAGCGAAGGCGGGCAAGCATTCAAGAGAGCCCCGCCGGCTGGTCCGCGGGCCGAACGTGGTCCCGTAACGTACCCACAGCGGACGCCGACCCACGCCCGGTAAGGACCACCGAGAGGCGGACACGCTCTACGACGAGCCCCGCCGGCCGGTCCGCGGCGGGAAACGCGCCCTCTGGCGGACACGCCGTTGTAAATGAATGGGCTTTGGCACTTAGTGCATTTTCGCTGAAGTTGAGCCGCGCTCCGGGCGAAGAGGCCGAATTCTCGCCACTCGTGGCCGACCAGGGAACCAGCGAAGGCGGGTAAGCTCTCAAGAGAGCCCCGCTAGCTGGTCCGCGGGCCAATTATGGTCCCGTAAAGTACCGACAGCGGACGCCGACCCACGCCCGGCAAGGACCACCGAGAGGCGGATAACGGCGCACACCGCGAACGGCGGGTGGCGGTCGCTGGGTGGCGGTCGGCTGGTGGCGGTCGGGGGGTGGCGGTCGGGGATGGTGCTTGGGGATGGTGCTTGGGGACCGGTGGCGCCGGAGGCGCACACCGCGAACGGCTGGTGGCGGTCGGCTGGTGGCGGTCGGCTGGTGGCGGTCGGCTGGTGGCGGTCGGGGGGTGGCGGTCGGGGATGGTGCTTGGGGATGGTGCTTGGGGACCGGTGGCGCCGGAGGCGCACACCGCGAACGGCTGGTGGCGGTCGGCTGGTGGCGGTCGGCTGGTGGCGGTCGGCTGGTGGCGGTCGGGGGGTGGCGGTCGGGGATGGTGCTTGGGGATGGTGCTTGGGACCGGTGGCGCCGGAGGCGCACACCGCGAACGGCTGGTGGCGGTCGGCTGGTGGCGGTCGGCTGGTGGCGGTCGGGGGGTGGCGGTCGGGGGGTGGCGCTTGGGGATGGTGGCGGTCGCCTTGTGGCGGTCGCCTTGTGGCGGTCGGGGGGTGGCGGTCGGGGGGTGGCGCTTGGGGATGGTGGCGGTCGCCTTGTGGCGGTCGCCTTGTGGCGGTCGGGGGGTGGCGGTCGGGGGGTGGCGCTTGGGGATGGTGGCGGTCGCCTTGTGGCGGTCGGGGGGTGGCGGTCGGGGGGTGGCGCTTGGGGATGGTGGCGGTCGCCTTGTGGCGGTCGGGGATGGCGCTTGGGGATGGTGGCTGTCGCTTGGTGGCGGTCGGGGGTGGCGCTTGGGGATGGTGGTGGTGGTCGCCTGGTGGCGGTCGACTTGTTGCGGTCGGGGGTGGCGCTTGGGGATGGTGGCTGTAGCCTTGTGGTGGTCCGGGGTGGCGCTTTGGGACCGGCGTCCGGCGGAAAGTGCGTGTTGCGCGGCCCGGAGAAAGTTTCAGCCAAGGGCCCGCCGCTGGAGAAAATTTTAGGTACCAGGGGTGGATTTTTTTTGTCACCGCAGGAGGGGGACGTTGCCTCCGTCGGTGTCCGGCGGAGAGTGCGTGTTGCGCGGCCCGGAGAAAGTTTAGGCCCGGGGCCCGCCGCTGGAGAAAATTTTAGGTACCAGGAGTGGATTTTTTTTGTCACCGCAGGAGGGGGACGTTGCCTCCGTCGGTGTCCGGCGATGAGTGCGTGTTGCGCGGCCCGGAGAAAGTTTAGGCCCGGGGCCCGCCGCTGGAGAA
>NW_028284309.1:0-2500 GCF_059516105.1 Syngnathus floridae | reverse complement strand
TTTCACGCCCTGTTGAACTCTCTCTTCAAAGTTCTTTTCAACTTTCCCTTAAGGTACTTGTCCTCTATCGGTCTCGTGCCAGTATTTAGCCTTAGATGGAGTTTACCACCCGCTTTGGGCTGCATTCACAAACAACCCGACTCCGAGAAGGCCGCGCCCCGGCGCGCCGGGGGCCGCTACCGGCCTCACACCGTCCCTGGGCAGAGCCTCCATCAGAAGGACTCGGGCCCCCTCCGGGCGGCGTCGGGCGCAACGACCTTCTGTACGCTACATTTCCCGCGCCCGAGGCCGGGCGGGGATTCAGCGCTGGGCTTCTCCCTCTTCGCTCGCCGCTACTGAGGGAATCCTGGTTAGTTTCTTTTCCTCCGCTTAGTAATATGCTTAAATTCAGCGGGTCGTCTCGTCTGATCTGAGGTCGGAAATGAGGGGGTAGTAGGCGCGGCCGGCCTGGCGGCCGGGCTCGCTGGATCCTTCCGCGCGAGCGGGGGCCTCCGCGGCGAGCCCATCCCCGCGAGGGAGCGCGAGGCGCGGGATGCGCAATGGTCGTCGAAACGCCACCGGCAGCCGCGCCCCGGACCCGTGATGCGGGATGGGTCGACGGTGAGGAGGACGCCGCGCGGGTCTGCACTTAAGGGGACGAAGGCCGCCGAGGCGGCCTGCGAGCCCCCAGCCGCGGGGAGGCGAAGCGCTAGCGGGGCGACGGACGCATGCGCGTTGCCGCGCAGAGGTCAGACCGTCGCGGCCGTTTCGCCCTTCGCCGAACCCCGATTGATATGCAAGCGACGCTCAGACAGGCGTGGCCCCGGGACGGACCCGGGGCCGCAAAGTGCGTTCGAAGTGTCGATGATCAATGTGTCCTGCAATTCACATTAGTTCTCGCAGCTAGCTGCGTCCTTCATCGACGCACGAGCCGAGTGATCCACCGCTAAGAGTTGTACGTTTGTTTTGCGGAGGCGAGATCGGGAGCGGGCGGGGAGATGGCGTGACGCCGCGCGCGGACCCTCCACCGTCGCCACGAGGACGTCGGGGCTTGCCGGCGCGGTCGCCGCCGTCCGCCGCCGCGCTGACCCTCAGCTGCGCGCCGCGGTTTGCCAAGTTCCAGCGATTAAAAAATTGTTTTTTCCGGCCGACGCGCGACGGGTGCCACCCACCCGCCTCAGAGCGTGCGTGTGGTGTGGACATTGAACCCCCCACGGTCCGCCGAAGGCAGGCCGCGAGTTGGGTACCCGCCGCAAAGGGGTAAAGTTCCGAGTGGGCGCGCCGCGATGGCACCGGGCCCGACCCCGGCCGAGGCGCGCCCGGAGACTACTTCAGGACTGCGAGGGAGCGCCAGGCTGCCGGTTGAGCGCGCGCGCGCGGGGAGGCGGACGGTGACGTCGCGCGACGCTGGGCGACTCCGGTGTGTCGAACGGAGCCCCCAGCCGCGGGGAGGCGAAGCGCTAGCGGGGCGACGGACGCATGCGCGTTGCCGTGCAGAGGTCAGACCGTCGCCTGCGCGGGGGTCACACCCCCGCTCCGTTTCGCCCTTCGCCGAACCCCAAATCGCTCGGGTCACATACCACCGCCCGGGGGGCGGCTGCCGGTTGAGCGCGCGCGGGGAGGCGGACGGTGACGTCGCGCGACGCTGGGCGACTCCGGTGTGACGAACGGAGCCCCCAGCCGCGGGGAGGCGAAGCGCTAGCGGGGCGACGGACGCATGCGCGTTGCCGTGCAGAGGTCAGACCGTCGCCTGCGCGGGGGTCACACCCCCGCTCCGTTTCGCCCTTCGCCGAACCCCAAATCGCGCGGGTCACATACCACCACCACCCGCGCGCCGCCGCCGGCGCCGGGATCGTCTCTCTCGCGTGTTTGGCGCGGCAGAGATGAGGAGAGTCCGGACCGCACCCGCCGCGCGCCGGCGCCTCGCGACCCGCCCCGGACCCGGGCCCGCCGAAGCGGGTGGGTCTTTGTGGGGGGCCGGACGCCTGAGCCGCGGCCGGGAGCGCCCTTCCTCCGACATCCTCCGCTCATCGCTTCGGGCTAAGGGTCCTCGGTCCCCCCGCGCGCCCGCACCGACCGCCCGCCCCCCTGTCGAAGCTGGGGCGAGCGCGTGCGTCAGCCGCGGGGAGATTATCCTTCCCCCAGAGCCCTAGGCGGCGCTCCGGGCTAGGGCAGCGTCGGGGTCGTCTCGAACCACGTGCCTGAAGGCCGCCTCGCGCCGGATGCAGGCCCCGCTCTTTCGTGCGGTGTGACCGTCCAACGCGGGCATCGCTAGATTAGCCGTGGCCCCGATCCTTCCCCGCCGCCAGCCTTTCGCCCTCGGCGTGCGTTCGTTCGAAAGCGCGGGCCGCTGATCCCGCTCAGTTCGCTCCGGTAATGATCCTTCCGCAGGTTCACCTACGGAAACCTTGTTACGACTTTTACTTCCTCTAGATAGTCAAGTTTGATCGTCTTCTCGACGCGGCCGCCGGCTCCGTGACCGGCCCCGGCGGGGCCGATCCGAGGACCTCACTAAGCCATC
>NW_028284308.1:17500-27207 GCF_059516105.1 Syngnathus floridae | reverse complement strand
CCATTTAGGGTCCCGCGAGTTAGCGATCGCGGTCCGGAATTCTAGCCGACTTGGGAACCAGCGAAGGCGGATGGGTGGTCACCGAGGTCCCGCCGGCTGGTCCGCGGGCCATTTAGGGTCCCGCGCGGTACCGATCGCGGCCCGGAATTCTAGCCGGCCGGGGACCACCGCGAGGCGGATGGGTCTTCACCGAGGTCCCGCCGGCTGGTCCGCGGGCCATTTAGGGTCCCGCGAGGTACCGATCGCGGTCCGGAATTCTAGCCGGCCGGGGACCACCGCGAGGCGGATGGGTGGTCACCGAGGTCCCGCCGGCTGGTCCGCGGGCCATTTAGGGTCCCGCGAGGTACCGATCGCGGTCCGGAATTCTACCCGGCCGGGGACCACCGCGAGGCGGATGGGTGGTCACCGACGTCCCGCCGGCTGGTCCGCGGGCCATTTAGGGTCCCGCGAGGTACCGATCGCGGTCCGGAATTCTAGCCGGCCGGGGACCACCGCGAGGCGGATGGGTGGTCACCGAGGTCCCGCCGGCTGGTCCGCGGGCCATTTAGGGTCCCGCGAGTTACCGATCGCGGTCCGGAATTCTAGCCGGCCGGGGACCACCGCGAGGCGGATGGGTGGTCACCGACGTCCCGCCGGCTGGTCCGCGGGCCATTTAGGGTCCCGCGAGTTAGCGATCGCGGTCCGGAATTCTAGCCGGCCGGGGACCACCGCGAGGCGGATGGGTGGTCACCGAGGTCCCGCCGGCTGGTCCGCGGGCCATTTAGGGTCCCGCGAGTTGGCAGTCGCGGCCCGGAATTCTAGCCGGCCCGGAGCCACCCAGAGACCGTGCACACGCGCCGGGTGGCCGGAAATACCTCCAGCCGAGCGGACATGCACTTTATAAGCACCTTGGACGAGATGGCAGAGCCTTACTCGACTTCCAGCACCTCGGCTAAGCGTTCTCCACGGCCCGCTGTGCTTCCAGAAGACCTCCAGACGGTCCTCATGGTGCTTTCCTCCTCACTCTCCCAGCTGGCCCAGGCTTCCAGCACCCCGGCTAAGCGTTCTCCACGGCCCGCTGTGCTTCCAGAAGACCTCCAGACGGTCCTCATGGTGCTTTCCTCCTCACTCTCCCAGCCGGGCCAGGCTTCCAGCACCCCGGCTAAGCGTCTTACACGGCCCGCTGTGCTTCCAGAAGACCTCCAGCCGGTCTTCATGGTGCATTCCTCCTCGCTTCTTAAGCCGAACGAGGCTTCCAGAGCCCCGGTTAAGCATTTTACGCGGCCCGCCGAGCCTCCACAGCACTTCCAGCCGGTTCCACGGCTGCTTTCCTCCTCACTGTTTAAGCCGAACGAGGCTTCCAGAGCCCCGGCTAAGCGTTTTACGCGGCCCGCTGAACTTCCAGAGCACCTCCAGCCGGTTCCCCGGGTGCTTTCCTCCTCACTTTATAAGCCGAACGAGGCTTCCAGAGCCCCGGCTAAGCGTTCTCCGCGTCCCGCTGATCTTCCCGGAGCTTGTAACGGGGAATTACCTCCCTCCAGCGGACACGGCGGGTAAATACGCCACCTCTCGCACTTAGCGCACACTCGCGTTGCTGCGCGTCTGGTGGCACTCTGAGCGGCCAAACGGCGGGAGTAACTGTCACTCTCTTAAGGTAGGCTCACTTGAGATTTTTTTGAACGGTTCGTGGATAAATATATGATATATACTACATATGATCGCATTTATAGTCAAATCATATCAAAATGTCATTCTCCGGGTGCTTTCCTCCTCACTCTTGACGCCCGAGGAGGCTTCCAGAGCCTCGGCTAAGCGTTTTACGCGGCCCGCTGAGCTCCCACCGCACCTCCAGCCGGTTCTCATGAGGCTTTCCGCCTCATTTTCTAAGCCGAAGGAGGCTTCCACAGCCCCGGCTAAGCGTTTTGCGCGGCCCGCTGAACTTCCAGAGCACCTCCAGCCGGTTCCCCGAGTGCTTTCCGCCTCACTTTCTAAGCCGAACGAGGCTTCCAGCACCCCGGCTAAGCGTTCTCCGCGTCCCGCTGATCTTCCCGGAGCTTGTAACGGGGAATTACCTCCCTCTAGCGGACACGGCGGGTAAATACGCCAGCTCTCGCACTTAGCGCACACTCGCGTTGCTGCGCGTCTGATGGCACTTTGAGTAGCCAAAATGCGGGAGTAACAATCACTCTCTTAAGGTAGGCTCACTTGAGATTTTTTTTAACCGTCCGCGGAGGCGACCGGGACCACCGGGACAGCCGGGAGGCCGTGCGCGCGGGCCAAGTGGCCGAAAATAGCTCCAGGCCGACCGGATCGGCTAGTTGTAAGCACCGCGGATGAGATCGCGGAGCATTATTCGACTTCCAGCGGCCCGTGCGCTTACGCACGCCGCCCGGAACCTCCGGGAGGCCGTGCGCATGCGCAAGTGGCCGAAAATAGCTCCTAGCCGACCGGATCGGCTGTTTGTGAGCACCGCGGATGAGATCGCGGAGCATTATTCGACTTCCAGCGGCCGGTGGGCTTACGCACGCCGCCCGGGACCTCCGGGAGGCCGTGCGCATGCGCAAGTGGCCGAAAATAGCTCCTAGCCGACCGGATCTGCACTTTACAAGCTCCGCGGATGAGATCGCGGAGCTTCATCCGACTTCCAGCGGCCGGTGCGCTCGCGCACTCCACCCGGCACCTCCGGGAGGCCGTGCGCACGCGCCAAGTGGCCCAAAATAGCTCCTAGCCGACCGGATCTGCACTTTACAAGCTCCGCGGATGAGATCGCGGAGCTTTATGCGACTTCCAGCGGCCGGTGCGCTCACGCACTCCACCCGGCACCATCCGGGAGACCGTGCGCGCGCCAAGTGGCCCAAAATAGCTCCAGCCCAGCGGATCGGCTGTTTACAAGCACCGCGGATGAGATCGCGGAGCTTTATTCGACTTCCAGCGGCCGGCGCGCACGACGAGCGGACCCGGTGACGGTCCAGCTCCACCCGGAACCTCGCACGGCCCGCTTCTCCCCCCCGCGCGGACTTCCGAGCGCTCGGGGAGACGTTCGGAAGCCGCCGTTGACGTTGGAGCGGGGAAATACCTCCCTCCAGCGGACACGGCGAGTAAATACACCTTCGGCCAAACGGCGGGAGTAACTATGACTCTCTTAAGGTAGCGGCACTCGACATCTTTTTCACGGTTCGTGGAGGACCCGGCCGGTTCTCGGGGGTGCTTTTTCTACTAACCCTTGACCCCCGAGGAGACTTCCAGCACCCCGGCTAAGCGTTTTACGCGGCCCGCTGAGCTTCCACCGCACCTCCAGCCGGTTCCCATGAGGCTTTCCTCCTAACTCTTGACGCCCGAGGAGGCTTCCAGAGCCTCGGCTAAGCGTTTTACGCGGCCCGCTGAGCTTCCACCGCACCTCCAGCCGGTTCTCATGATGCTTTCCTCCTAACTCTTGACGCCCGAGGAGGCTTCCAGAGCCCCGGCTAAGCGTTTTACGCGGCCCGCTGAGCTTCCACCGCACCTCCAGCCGGTTCCCCGGGTGCATTCCTCCTCACTTTCTAAGCCGAACGAGGCTTCCAGCGCCCCGGCTAAGCGTTTTACGCGGCCCGCCGAGCTTCCACAGCACCTCCAGCCGGTTCTCATGATGCATTCCTCCTCACATTCTAAGCCGAACGAGGCTTCCAGAGCCCCGGCTAAGCGTTTTACGCGGCCCGCCGAGCCTCCACAGCACCTCCAGCCGGTTCCCCGAGTGCTTTCCTCCTCACTGTTTAAGCCGAACGAGGCTTCCAGGGCCCCGGCTAAGCGTTTTACGCGGCCCGCGGGACTTCCACAGCACCTCCAGCCGGTTCTCCGGGTGCTCCCATCCTCACTGTTTAAGCCGAACGAGGCTTCCAGAGCCCCGGCTTAGCGTTCTCCGCGTCCCGGTGATCTCCCCGGAGCTTGTAACGGGGAAATACCTCCCTCTAGCGGACACGGCGGGTAAATACGCCACCTCTCGCACTTAGCGCACACACCCGTTGCTGCGCGTCCGGTGGCACTCTGAGCGGCCAAACGGCGGGAGTAACAGTCACTCTCTTAAGGTAGGCTCACTTGAGATTTTTTTAACCGTCCGCGGAGGCGACCGGGACCACCGGGACAGCCGGGAGGCCGTGCGCGCGGGCCAAGTGGCCGAAAATAGCTCCAGCCCAGCGGATCTGCACTTTACAAGCTCCGCGGATGAGATCGCGGAGCATTATTCGACTTCCAGCGGCCGGTGGGCTTACGCACGCCGCCCGGGACAGCCGGGAGGCCGTGCGCGCGGGCCAAGTGGCCGAAAATAGCTCCAGCCCAGCGGATCTGCACTTTACAAGCTCCGCGGATGAGATCGCGGAGCATGATTCGACTTCCAGCGGCCGGTGCGCTTACGCACGCCGCCCGGAACCTCCGGGAGGCCGTGCGCATGCGCAAGTGGCCGAAAATAGCTCCAAGCCGACCGGATCTGCACTTTACAAGCTCCGCGGATGAGATCGCGGAGCTTTATCCGACTTCCAGCGGCCGGTGCGCTCGCGCACTCCACCCGGCACCTCCGGGAGGCCGTGCGCATGCGCAAGTGGCCGAAAATAGCTCCAAGCCGACCGGATCTGCACTTTACAAGCTCCGCGGATGAGATCGCGGAGCTTCATCCGACTTCCAGCGGCCGGTGCGCTCGCGCACTCCACCCGGCACCTCCGGGAGGCCGTGCGCGCGCGCCAAGTGGCCCAAAATAGCTCCAGCCCAGCGGATCGGCTGTTTACAAGCTCCGCGGATGAGATCGCGGAGCTTCATCCGACTTCCAGCGGCCGGTGCGCTCGCGCACTCCACCCGGCACCTCCGGGAGGCCGTGCGCGCGCGCCAAGTGGCCCAAAATAGCTCCAGCCCAGCGGATCTGCACTTTACAAGCTCCGCGGATGAGATCGCGGAGCTTTATTCGACTTCCAGCGGCCGGTGCGCACGACGAGCGGACCCGGTGACGGTCCAGCTCCACCCGGTACCTCGCACGGCCCGCTTCTCCCCCCCGCGCGGACTTCCGAGCCCTCGGGGAGACGTTCGGAAGCCGCCGGTGACGTTGGAGCGGGGAAATACCTCCCTCCAGCGGACACGGCGAGTAAATACACCTTCGGCCAAACGGCGGGAGTAACTATGACTCTCTTAAGGTAGCGGCACTCGACATCTTTTTCGCGGTTCGTGGAGGACCCGGCCGGTTCTCGGGGGTGCTTTTTCTCCTAACTCTTGACGCCCGAGGAGGCTTCCAGAGCCCCGGCTAAGCGTTTTCCGCTGGCCGATGAGCTTCCAAAGCACCTCCAGCCGGTTCCCCGGGTGCTTTCCTCCTCACTCTTGACGCCCGAGGAGACTTCCAGCACCCCGGCTAAGCGTTTTACGCGGCCCGCTGAGCTTCCAGAGCACCTCAAGCCGGTTCCCCGGGTGCATTCCTCCTCACTGTTTAAGCCGAACGAGGCTTCCAGAGCCCCGGCTAAGCGTTTTACGCGGCCCGCTGAGCTTCCACAGCACCTCCAGCCGGTTCCCCGGGTGCTTTCCTCCTCACTGTTTAAGCCGAACGAGGCTTCCAGAGCCCCGGCTAAGCGTTTTACGCGGCCCGCTGAGCTTCCACCGCACCTCCAGCCGGTTCCCCGGGTGCTTTCCTCCTCACTGTTTAAGCCGAACGAGGCTTCCAGAGCCTCGGCTAAGCGTTTTACGCGGCCCGCTGGACTTCCAGAGCACCTCCAGCCGGTTCTCCGGGTGCTTTCCTCCTCACTTTACAACCCGAACGAGGCTTCCAGAGCCCCGGCTAAGCGTTTTGCGCGGCCCGCTGAACTTCCAGAGCACCTCCAGCCGGTTCCCAGGCTGCTTTCCTCCTCACTGTTTAAGCCGAACGAGGCTTCCAGAGCCCCGGCTAAGCGTTTTACGCGGCCCGCTGAGCTTCCACAGCACCTCCAGCCGGTTCCACGGGTGCTTTCCTCCTCACTCTTGACGCGCGAGGAGACTTCCAGCACCCCGGCTAAGCGTTTTACGCGGCCCGCTGAGCTTCCAGAGCACCTCCAGCCGGTTCCCCGGGTGCATTCCTCCTCACTTTCTAAGCCGAACGAGGCTTCCAGAGCCCCGGCTAAGCGTTTTACGCGGCCCGCTGAACTTCCACAGCACCTCCAGCCGGTTCCCCGGGTGCTTTCCTCCTCACTGTTTAAGCCGAACGAGGCTTCCAGAGCCTCGGCTAAGCGTTTTACGCGGCCCGCCGAGCCTCCACAGCACTTCCAGCCGCTTCTCCGGGTGCTTTCCTCCTCACTCTTGACGCCCGAGGAGACTTCCAGAGCCTCGGCTAAGCGTTTTACGCGGCCCGCTGAGCTTCCACAGCACCTCCAGCCGGTTCTCATCAGGCTTTCCTCCTAACTCTTGACGCCCGAGGAGGCTTCCAGCACCCGGGCTAAGCGTTTTACGCGGCCCGCTGAGCTTCCAGAGCATCTCCAGCCGGTTCCCCGGGTGCATTCCTCCTAACTCTTGACGCCCGAGGAGGCTTCCAGAGCCCCGGCTAAGCGTTTTACGCGGCCCGCTGAGCTTCCACAGCACCTCCAGCCGGTTCCCCGAGTGCTTTCCTCCTCACTGTTTAAGACGAACGAGGCTTCCAGAGCCTCGGCTAAGCATTTTACGCGGCCCGCTGAACTTCCACAGCACCTCCAGCCGGTCCTCGGGGTGCTTTCTTCCCAACTATTGACGCCCGAGGAGGCTTCCAGCGCCCCGGCTAAGCGTTCTCCGCGTCCCGGTGATCTTCCCGGAGGTCGTAACGGGGAAATACCTCCCTCCAGCGGACACGGAGAGAAATTACACCGCCTCTCGCACACAGGCGGGTAAACGGCGGGAGTAACTATGACTCTCTTAAGGTAGCCTGACTTGACATCTCTTTAACGGTTCGTGGATAAATACATGATATATACAACTTATGCTCGCATTTACAGCCAAATAATATAAAGTGAGCATTCGGTTATAAACATTGTATTCATCATGTTTATAGGTGATGTTAATATTTATATATTTAATGTTTATAGGTGATGTTAATATTTATATATTGAATGTTTATAGGGGATGTTAATATTTATATATTTATTTTGTACATCATGTTATGGTTGTACGACACTTGCTATAGGATCATGATGTGATCATATCGGCGGGAGTCGGCCCGCGCTCCAGGTGAAGAGGCCGAATTCTCGCTACTCGTGGCCGACCGGGGAACCAGCAGAGGCGGACGCATCGCGGCGCGAGAGCCCTTGGCACTTAGAAAAAATTTGGCAAAAGTTGAGCCGCGCTCCAGGTGAAGAGGCCGAATTCTCGCCACTCGTGGCCGACGGGGGAACCAGCAGAGGCGGACGCATCGCGGCGCAAGAGCCCTTGGCACTTAGAAAAAATTTGGCAAAAGTCGCTCCGCGCTCCAGGTGAAGAGGCCGAATTCTCGCTACTCGTGGCCGACCGGGGAACCAGCGAAGGCGGGTAAGCTCTCAAGAGCGCCCCGCCGGCTGGTCCGCGGGCCGATTATGGTCCCGTCACCTACCGACAGCGGACGCCGACCCACGCCCGGTAAGAACCACCGAGAGGCGGACACGCTCTCCGACGAGCCCCGCCGGCCGGTCCGCGGCGGGAAATGCGCCCTCTGGCGGACACGCCGTTGTAAATGAATGGGCTTTGGCACTTAGTGCATTTTCGCAAAAGTTGAGCCGCGCTCCGGGCGAAGAGGCCGAATTCTCGCTACTCGTGGCCGACCAGGGAACCAGCGAAGGCGGGTAGGCTTTCAAGAGAGCCCCGCCGGCTGGTCCGCGGGCCAATTATGGTCCCGTAAAGTACCGACAGCGGACGCCGACCTACGCCCGGCAAGGACCACCCAGAGGCGGACACGCTCTCCGACGAGCCCCGCCGGCCGGTCCGCGGCGGGAAACGCGCCCTCTGGCGGACACGCCGTTGTAAATGAATGGGCTTTGGCACTTAGTGCATTTTCGCTGAAGTTGAGCCGCGCTCCGGGCGAAGAGGCCGAATTCTCGCTACTCGTGGCCGACCGGGGAACCAGCGAAGGCGGGTAGGCTTTCAAGAGAGCCCCGCCGGCTGGTCCGCGGGCCAATTATGGTCCCGTAAAGTACCGACAGCGGACGCCGACCCACGCCCGGTAAGAACCACCGAGAGGCGGACACGCTCTCCGACGAGCCCCGCCGGCCGCTCCGCGGCGGGAAACGCGCCCTCTGGCGGACACGCCGTTGTAAATGAATGGGCTTTGGCACTTAGTGCATTTTCGCTGAAGTTGATTCGCGCTCCGGGCGAAGAGGCCGAATCCTCGCCACTCGTGGCCGACCGGGGAACCAGCGAAGGCGGGTAGGCTTTCTATGGAGCCCCGCCGGCTGGTCCGCGGGCCAATTATGGTCCCGTCACCTACCGACAGCGGACGCCGACCCACGCCCGGCAAGGACCACCCAGAGGCGGACACGCTCTCCGACGAGCCCCGCCGGCCGGTCCGCGGCGGGAAATGCGCCCTCTGGCGGACACGCCGTTGTAAATGAATGGGCTTTGGCACTTAGTGCATTTTCGCAAAAGTTGAACCGCGCTCCGGGCGAAGAGGCCGAATTCTCGCCACTCGCGGCCGACCGGGGAACCAGCAAAGGCGGACGCATCGCGGCGCGAGAGCCCTTGGCACTTAGAAAAAAAATGGCAAAAGTCGAGCCGCGCTCCATGTGAAGAGGCCGAATTCTCGCCACTCGTGGCCGACCGGGGAACCAGCAGAGGCGGACGCATCGCGGCGCGAGAGCCCTTGGCACTTAGAAAAAAATTGAGCAAAAGTCGCTCCGGGTGAAGAGGCCGAATTCTCGCCACTCGTGGCCGACCGGGGAACCAGCAGAGGCGGACGCATCGCGGCGCGAGAGCCCTTGGCACTTAGAAAAAAATTGGCAAAAGTCGAGCCGCGCTCCAGGTGAAGAGGCCGAATTCTCGCTACTCGTGGCCGACCGGGGAACCAGCAGAGGCGGGCACGCTCTCAAGAGAGCCCCGCCGGCTGGTCCGCGGCGGGAAATGCGCCCTCTGGCGGACACGCCGTTGTAAATGAATGGGCTTTGGCACTTAGTGCATTTTCGAATAAGTTGAGCCGCACTCCGGGCGAAGAGGCCGAATTCTCGCCACTCGTGGCCGACCGGGGAACCAGCAGAGGCGGACGCATCGCGGCGCGAGAGCCCTTGGCACTTAGAAAAATTTTAGCAAAAGTCGCTCCGCGCTCCAGGTGAAGAGGCCGAATTCTCGCCACTCGTGGCCGACCAGGGAACCAGCGAAGGCGGGTAAGCTTTCTATGGAGCCCCGCCGGCTGGTCCGCGGGCCGAACGGGGTCCCGTCACCTACCGACAGCGGACGCCGACCCACGCCCGGCAGGAACCACCGAGAGGCGGACACGCTCTCCGACGAGCCCCGCCGGCCGGTCCGCGGCGGGAAATGCGCCCTCTGGCGGACACGCCGTTGTAAATGAATGGGCTTTGGCACTTAGTGCATTTTCGCAAAAGTTGAGCCGCGCTCCGGGCGAAGAGGCCGAATTCTCGCCACTCGTGGCCCACCAGGGAACCAGCGAAGGCGGGTAAGCTCTCGAGAGAGCCCCGCCGGCTGGTCCGCGGGCCAATTGCGGTCCCGCGAGTTAGCGATCGCGGCCCGGAATTCTGGCCGACTTGGGAACCAGCGAAGGCGGATAGGAAGTCAAGCGGGTCCCGCCGGCTGGTCCGCGG
>NW_028284308.1:0-5000 GCF_059516105.1 Syngnathus floridae | reverse complement strand
GCGGCCGGCACCTCCATCTGCCTTGGATGCCCCGAATCCGCAGACTTTCCTCCGGCCTCAGCTTAACGAGACGGCCGTTGCCTCCATCCTTGGATGTTAACATTCGCAGAGTTTCAGCTCCGGGCTAGGGCGGGTGAAGTCGTCTCGAACCACGTGCCTGAAGGCCGCCTCGCGCCGGATGCAGGCCCCGCTCTGTCGTGCGGTGTGACCGTCCAACGCGGGCATCGCTAGATTAGCCGTGGCCACGATCCTTCCACACCGCGAGCCTTTCGCCCTCGGCCGGTGGTCGCTCAGTTCGCGGGCCGCTGATCCCGCTCCATCTCTCCGGCCTGTGTTTAAGGAGGCGGCCGCTCCTCCTTCCTTGGATGGACCATTCGCATATTTTTCGCCCGGCCTGTGTTTAAGGAGGCGGCCGGTCCTCCTTCCTTGGATGGACCATTCGCATATTTTTCGCCCGGCCTGTGTTTAAGGAGGCGGCCGGTAACTCCCTTTCTTGGATGAGACCCAACATTCGCATATTTTTCGCCCGGCCTGTGTTTAAGGAGGCGGCCGGTCCTCCCATTCTGCCAGTGTTCCTTGGACTTTGAAAATTTCAAAGTCTTTCCGCTCCGGGCTAGGGCGGGTGAGGTCGTCTCGAACCACGTGCCTGAAGGCCGCCTCGCGCCAGATGCGGCCCCGCTCTGTCGTGCGGTGTGACCGTCCAACGCGGGCATCGCTAGATTAGCCGTGGCCACGATCCTTCCACACCGCGAGCCTTTCGCCCTCGGCCGGTGTCGGTCAACGTGTGGGTTTGGGGGGAAGGACGGCTGCCGGGAGCAGACAGCCGTCCCCGGGTGGGGTGTACAGTCCTTCCACCGCGGCCGCCGGGAGCAGACGGCCGTCGAGCGATTCTGCCATTGTTCCTAGGACTTTGTACATTTTAAAGACCCTCCGCGCGGGCCGCTGATCCCGCTCGGTCGCTCCGGCCTGTGTTTAAGGAGGCGGCCGGTCCTCCCATTCTGCCAGTGTTCCTTGGACTTTGAATATTTCAAAGTCTTTTCGCTCCGGGCTAGGGCGGGTGAGGTCGTCTCGAACCACGTGCCTGAAGGCCGCCTCGCGCCGGATGCAGGCCCCGCTCTGTCGTGCGGTGTGACCGTCCAACGCGGGCATCGCTAGATTAGCCGTGGCCACGATCCTTCCACACCGCGAGCCTTTCGCCCTCGGCCGGTGTCGGTCAACGTGTGGGGTGGGGGGGAAGGACGGCTGCCGGGAGCAGACAGCCGTCCCCGGGTGGGGTGTACAGTCCCTTCACCGCGGCCGCCGGGAGCAGACGGCCGTCGAGCGATTCTGCCATTGTCCCTAGGACTTTGTACATTTGGAAGACCCTGCGCGCGGGCCGCTGATCCCGCTCGGTCGCTCCGGCCTGTGTTTAAGGAGGCGGCCGGTCCTCCCATTCTGCCAGTGTTCCTTGGACTTTGAAAAGTCTTTCCGCTCCGGGCTAGGGCGGGTGAGGTCGTCTCGAACCACGTGCCTGAAGGCCGCCTCGCGCCGGATGCAGGCCCCGCTCTGTCGTGCGGTGTGACCGTCCAACGCGGGCATCGCTAGATTAGCCGTGGCCACGATCCTTCCACACCGCGAGCCTTTCGCCCTCGGCTGATGTTCAACCAACGTGTGGGGAGGGGGTTATGGACGGCTGCCGGGAGCAGACAGCCGTCCCCGGGAGGGGAGACTTCACGGCGGCCGCCGGGAGCAGACGGCCGTCGAGAGATTCTGCCAGTGTTCCTTGGACTTTGACTATTTCAAAGTCTTTCCGCTCCGGGCTAGGGCGGGTGAGGTCGTCTCGAACCACGTGCCTGAAGGCCGCCTCGCGCCGGATGCAGGCCCCGCTCTGTCGTGCGGTGTGACCGTCCAACGCGGGCATCGCTAGATTAGCCGTGGCCACGATCCTTCCACACCGCGAGCCTTTCGCCCTCGGCCGGTGTTCGCTCAACGCGCGGGCCGCTGATCCCGCTCCATCTCTCCGGCCTGTGTTTAAGGAGGCGGCCGGTCCTCCCATTCTGCCAGTGTTCCTTGGACTTTGAAAATTTCAAAGTCTTTCCGCTCCGGGCTAGGGCGGGTGAGGTCGTCTCGAGCCACGTGCCTGAAGGCCGCCTCGCGCCGGATGCAGGCCCCGCTCTGTCGTGCGGTGTGACCGTCCAACGCGGGCATCGCTAGATTAGCCGTGGCCACGATCCTTCCACACCGCGAGCCTTTCGCCCTCGGCTGGTGTTCGTCCAACGTGTGGGGAGGGGGTTAAGGACGGCTGCCGGGAGCAGACAGCCGTCCCCGGGAGGGGAGACTTCACGGCGGCCGCCGGGAGCAGACGGCCGTCGAGAGATTCTGCCAGCGTTCCTTGTACTTTGAATATTTCACAGCCGTGCTCGCACTTAGGAAATTTTCGAGCGCTGTGGCACTTAGACATTTTTCGTCAAGCGTGGCACTTAGAAATTTTTCGTCAAGAGAGGCACTTAGACATTTTTCGTCAAGAGTGACACTTAGAAAATTTTTCACTCTCTTTGTGCCTTCCAGGGTGCTGTGCAACCCTGCGTGTTGTGTTCCCACCGAGCAAGGGGCGCTGCTGGCGGCCATGACCAAGCGCTCGGCACCGGGCCCTTTCATTTTGTGGGGTAAATTATGCGCCCCCCATGCTCGTTCTGACTATATTTTGCGAAAGGGGGGTAAATCGTTGATGAGTACGCTGACTAGGGGGACCATTTAGCGTACTCTGGCGCACCTGAAGACCAAAGTTGGTACTGCACCCTCCCCCTGGTACCCCAGCCCCTGGTACCTAAAGAGGGAGAGGCCGAATTTTCGCTTTTTGGGGCCGACCGAGGGAACCAGCCGAGGCGGACACTTTTCGGCTCAAGAGCCGTTGGCACTTAGAAAAAATTCGCACAAGTTGGCAGGGCTACCAGGGGAAGAGGCCGAATTTTCGCTTTTGAAGGCCGACCGCGGGAACCAGCCGAGGCGGACACTTTTCGGCTCAAGAGCCGTTGGCACTTAGAAAATATTTGCCAAACTTGGCTTGACTTCCAGGAGAAGAGGCCGAATTTTCACTTTTGGTGGCCGACCTGGGGAACCAGCCGAGGCGGACACTTTTCGGCTCAAGAGCCGTTGGCACTTAGAAAATATTTGCCAAACTTGGCTTGACTTCCAGGAGAAGAGGCCGAATTTTCACTTTTGGTGGCCGTTATGGGGAACCAGCCGAGGCGGACACTTTTCGGCTCAAGAGCCGTTGGCACTTAGAAAATATTTGCCAAACATGGCTTGACTTCCAGGAGAAGAGGCCGAATTTTCACTTTTGGTGGCCGTTATGGGGAACCAGCCGAGGCGGACACTTTACGCTGGTTGAGTCGTTGGCACTTAGAAAATATTTGCCAAACTTGGCTTGACTTCCAGGAGAAGAGGCCGAATTTTCACTTTTGGTGGCCGACCTGGGGAACCAGCCGAGGCGGACACTTTACGCTGGTTGAGTCGTTGGCACTTAGAAAATATCTGCCAAACTTGGCTTGACTTCCAGGAGAAGAGGCCGAATTTTCACTTTTGGTGACCGACCTGGGGAACCAGCCGAGGCGGACACTTTACGCTGGTTGAGTCGTTGGCACTTAGAAAATATTTGCCAAACTTGGCTTGACTTCCAGGAGAAGAGGCCGAATTTTCACTTTTGGTGGCCGACCTGGGGAACCAGCCGAGGCGGACACTTTACGCTGGTTGAGTCGTTGGCACTTAGAAAATATTCGCCAAACTTGGCAAGACTTCCAGGAGAAGAGGCCGAATTTTCACTTTTGGTGGCCGACCTGGGGAACCAGCCGAGGCGGACACTTTACGCTGGTTGAGTCGTTGGCACTTAGAAAATATTTGCCAAACTTGGCTTGACTTCCAGGAGAAGAGGCCGAATTTTCACTTTTCGTGGCCGTTATGGGGAACCAGCCGAGGCGGACACTTTGCGCTGGTTGAGTCGTTGGCACTTAGAAAATATTTGCCAAACTTGGCTTGACTTCCAGGAGAAGAGGCCGAATTTTCACTTTTGGTGGCCGTTATGGGGAACCAGCCGAGGCGGACACTTTAGGCTGGTTGAGTCGTTGGCACTCAGAAAATATTCGCCAAACTTGGCCAGACTTCCAGGAGAAGAGGCCGAATTTTCACTTTTGGTGACCGACCTGGGGAACCAGCCGAGGCGGACACTTTACGCTGGTTGAGTCGTTGGCACTTAGAAAATATTTGCCAAACTTGGCTTGACTTCCAGGAGAAGAGGCCGAATTTTCACTTTTGGTGGCCGACCTGGGGAACCAGCCGAGGCGGACACTTTACGCTGGTTGAGTCGTTGGCACTTAGAAAATATTCGCCAAACTTGGCAAGACTTCCAGGAGAAGAGGCCGAATTTTCACTTTTGGTGGCCGACCTGGGGAACCAGCCGAGGCGGACACTTTACGCTGGTTGAGTCGTTGGCACTTAGAAAATATTTGCCAAACTTGGCTTGACTTCCAGGAGAAGAGGCCGAATTTTCACTTTTCATGGCCGTTATGGGGAACCAGCCGAGGCGGACACTTTGCGCTGGTTGAGTCGTTGGCACTTAGAAAATATTTGCCAAACTTGGCTTGACTTCCAGGAGAAGAGGCCGAATTTTCACTTTTGGTGGCCGTTATGGGGAACCAGCCGAGGCGGACACTTTAGGCTGGTTGAGTCGTTGGCACTCAGAAAATATTCGCCAAACTTGGCCAGACTTCCAGGAGAAGAGGCCGAATTTTCACTTTTGGTGGCCGTTATGGGGAACCAGCCGAGGCGGACACTTTAGGCTGGTTGAGTCGTTGGCACTTAGAAAATATTCGCCAAACTTGGCCAGACTTCCAGGAGAAGAGGCCGAATTTTCACTTGTTCTGGCCGTTATGGGGAACCAGCCGAGGCGGACACTTTAGGCTGGTTGAGTCGTTGGCACTTAGAAAATATTCGCCAAACTTGGCCAGACTTCCAGGAGAAGAGGC
>NW_028284307.1:22500-27218 GCF_059516105.1 Syngnathus floridae | reverse complement strand
AAAATTCGGCCTCTTCTCCTGGAAGTCAAGCCAAGTTTGGCGAATATTTTCTAAGTGCCAACGACTCAACCAGCCTAAAGTGTCCGCCTCGGCTGGTTCCCCAGGTCGGGTACCACAAGTGAAAATTCGGCCTCTTCTCCTGGAAGTCAAGCCAAGTTTGGCGAATATTTTCTAAGTGCCATCGACTCGACCAGCGTAAAGTGTCCGCCTCGGCTGGTTCCCCATAACGGCCCACAAAAGTGAAAATTCGGCCTCTTCTCCTGGAAGTCAAGCCAAGTTTGGCAAATATTTTCTAAGTGCCAACGACTCAACCAGCGTAAAGTGTCCGCCTCGGCTGGTTCCCCATAACGGCCACCAAAAGTGAAAATTCGGCCTCTTCTCCTGGAAGTCTGGCCAAGTTTGGCAAATCTTTTCTAAGTGCCAACGACTCAACCAGCCTAAAGTGTCCGCCTCGGCTGGTTCCCCAGGTCGGCCACCAAAAGTGAAAATTCGGCCTCTTCTCCTGGAAGTCTGGCCAAGTTTGGCAAATATTTTCTAAGTGCCAACGACTCAACCAGCCTAAAGTGTCCGCCTCGGCTGGTTCCCCAGGTCGGCCACCAAAAGTGAAAATTCGGCCTCTTCTCCTGGAAGTCAAGCCAAGTTTGGCGAATATTTTCTAAGTGCCAACGACTCAACCAGCCTAAAGTGTCCGCCTCGGCTGGTTCCCCAGGTCGGCCACCAAAAGTGAAAATTCGGCCTCTTCTCCTGGAAGTCAAGCCAAGTTTGGCAAATATTTTCTAAGTGCCAACGACTCAACCAGCGTAAAGTGTCCGCCTCGGCTGGTTCCCCAGGTTGGCCACCAAAAGTGAAAATTCGGCCTCTTCTCCTGGAAGTCAAGCCAAGTTTGGCAAATATTTTCTAAGTGCCAACGGCTCTTGAGCCGAAAAGTGTCCGCCTCGGCTGGTTCCCCAGGTCGGCCACCAAAAGCGAAAATTCGGCCTCTTCTCCTGGAAGTCAAGCCAAGTTTGGCAAATATTTTCTAAGTGCCAACGGCTCTTGAGCCGAAAAGTGTCCGCCTCGGCTGGTTCCCCAGGTCGGCCACCAAAAGCGAAAATTCGGCCTCTTCTCCTGGAAGTCCTGCCAACTTGTGCGAATTTTTTCTAAGTGCCAACGACTCAACAGCCGTAAAGTGTCCGCCTCGGCTGGTTCCCCATAACGGCCACCAAAAGCGAAAATTCGGCCTCTTGCTCTGGAAGTCCTGCCAACTTGTGCGAATTTTTTCTAAGTGCCAACGACTCAACAGCCGTAAAGTGTCCGCCTCGGCTGGTTCCCCATAACGGCCACCAAAAGCGAAAATTCGGCCTCTGGCCCCGGAAGTCCTGCCAACTTGTGCGAATTTTTTCTAAGTGCCAACGGCTCTTGAGCCGAAAAGTGTCCGCCTCGGCTGGTTCCCGCGGTCGGCCGCCGAAAGCGAAAATTCGGCCTCTCCCTCTTTAGGTACCAGGGGTTGGGGTACCAGGGGTAGGGTGCAGTACCAACTTTGGTCTTCAGGTGCGCCAGAGTACGATGGTTGGTCCCCCTAGTCAGCGTACTCATCAACGATTTACCCCCCTTTCGCAAAATATAGTCAGAACGAGCATGGGGGGCGCATAATTTACCCCACAAAATGAAAGGGCCCGGTGCCGAGCGCTTGGTCATGGCCGCCAGCAGCGCCCCTTGCTCGGTGGGAACACAACACGCAGGGTTGCACAGCACCCTGGAAGGCACAAAGAGAGTGAAAAATTTTCTAAGTGTCACTCTTGACGAAAAATGTCTAAGTGCCTCTCTTGACGAAAAATTTCTAAGTGCCACGCTTGACGAAAAATGTCTAAGTGCCACAGCGCTCGAAAATTTCCTAAGTGCGAGCACGGCTGTGAAATATTCAAAGTACAAGGAACGCTGGCAGAATCTCTCGACGGCCGTCTGCTCCCGGCGGCCGCCGTGAAGTCTCCCCTCCCGGGGACGGCTGTCTGCTCCCGGCAGCCGTCCTTAACCCCCTCCCCACACGTTGGACGAACACCAGCCGAGGGCGAAAGGCTCGCGGTGTGGAAGGATCGTGGCCACGGCTAATCTAGCGATGCCCGCGTTGGACGGTCACACCGCACGACAGAGCGGGGCCTGCATCCGGCGCGAGGCGGCCTTCAGGCACGTGGCTCGAGACGACCTCACCCGCCCTAGCCCGGAGCGGAAAGACTTTGAAATTTTCAAAGTCCAAGGAACACTGGCAGAATGGGAGGACCGGCCGCCTCCTTAAACACAGGCCGGAGAGATGGAGCGGGATCAGCGGCCCGCGCGTTGAGCGAACACCGGCCGAGGGCGAAAGGCTCGCGGTGTGGAAGGATCGTGGCCACGGCTAATCTAGCGATGCCCGCGTTGGACGGTCACACCGCACGACAGAGCGGGGCCTGCATCCGGCGCGAGGCGGCCTTCAGGCACGTGGTTCGAGACGACCTCACCCGCCCTAGCCCGGAGCGGAAAGACTTTGAAATAGTCAAAGTCCAAGGAACACTGGCAGAATCTCTCGACGGCCGTCTGCTCCCGGCGGCCGCCGTGAAGTCTCCCCTCCCGGGGACGGCTGTCTGCTCCCGGCAGCCGTCCATAACCCCCTCCCCACACGTTGGTTGAACATCAGCCGAGGGCGAAAGGCTCGCGGTGTGGAAGGATCGTGGCCACGGCTAATCTAGCGATGCCCGCGTTGGACGGTCACACCGCACGACAGAGCGGGGCCTGCATCCGGCGCGAGGCGGCCTTCAGGCACGTGGTTCGAGACGACCTCACCCGCCCTAGCCCGGAGCGGAAAGACTTTTCAAAGTCCAAGGAACACTGGCAGAATGGGAGGACCGGCCGCCTCCTTAAACACAGGCCGGAGCGACCGAGCGGGATCAGCGGCCCGCGCGCAGGGTCTTTGAAATGTACAAAGTCCTAGGGACAATGGCAGAATCGCTCGACGGCCGTCTGCTCCCGGCGGCCGCGGTGAAGGGACTGTACACCCCACCCGGGGACGGCTGTCTGCTCCCGGCAGCCGTCCTTCCCCCCCACCCCACACGTTGACCGACACCGGCCGAGGGCGAAAGGCTCGCGGTGTGGAAGGATCGTGGCCACGGCTAATCTAGCGATGCCCGCGTTGGACGGTCACACCGCACGACAGAGCGGGGCCTGCATCCGGCGCGAGGCGGCCTTCAGGCACGTGGTTCGAGACGACCTCACCCGCCCTAGCCCGGAGCGAAAAGACTTTGAAATATTCAAAGTCCAAGGAACACTGGCAGAATGGGAGGACCGGCCGCCTCCTTAAACACAGGCCGGAGCGACCGAGCGGGATCAGCGGCCCGCGCGGAGGGTCTTTAAAATGTACAAAGTCCTAGGAACAATGGCAGAATCGCTCGACGGCCGTCTGCTCCCGGCGGCCGCGGTGGAAGGACTGTACACCCCACCCGGGGACGGCTGTCTGCTCCCGGCAGCCGTCCTTCCCCCCCACCCACACGTTGACCGACACCGGCCGAGGGCGAAAGGCTCGCGGTGTGGAAGGATCGTG
Organism: Syngnathus floridae; assembly: GCF_059516105.1. Taxonomy (NCBI): domain Eukaryota; kingdom Metazoa; phylum Chordata; class Actinopteri; order Syngnathiformes; family Syngnathidae; genus Syngnathus; species Syngnathus floridae. Next base: position 23,668 of record NW_028284307.1, on the reverse strand, counting down.
GCCACGGCTAATCTAGCGATGCCCGCGTTGGACGGTCACACCGCACGACAGAGCGGGGCCGCATCTGGCGCGAGGCGGCCTTCAGGCACGTGGTTCGAGACGACCTCACCCGCCCTAGCCCGGAGCGGAAAGACTTTGAAATTTTCAAAGTCCAAGGAACACTGGCAGAATGGGAGGACCGGCCGCCTCCTTAAACACAGGCCGGGCGAAAAATATGCGAATGTTGGGTCTCATCCAAGAAAGGGAGTTACCGGCCGCCTCCTTAAACACAGGCCGGGCGAAAAATATGCGAATGGTCCATCCAAGGAAGGAGGACCGGCCGCCTCCTTAAACACAGGCCGGGCGAAAAATATGCGAATGGTCCATCCAAGGAAGGAGGAGCGGCCGCCTCCTTAAACACAGGCCGGAGAGATGGAGCGGGATCAGCGGCCCGCGCTTTGAGCGACCACCGGCCGAGGGCGAAAGGCTCGCGGTGTGGAAGGATCGTGGCCACGGCTAATCTAGCGATGCCCGCGTTGGACGGTCACACCGCACGACAGAGCGGGGCCTGCATCCGGCGCGAGGCGGCCTTCAGGCACGTGGTTCGAGACGACTTCACCCGCCCTAGCCCGGAGCTGAAACTCTGCGAATGTTAACATCCAAGGATGGAGGCAACGGCCGTCTCGTTAAGCTGAGGCCGGAGGAAAGTCTGCGGATTCGGGGCATCCAAGGCAGATGGAGGTGCCGGCCGCCTCGGTAAACAGAGGCCGGACCGACCGACATGCGACCATGACCCGCCTTGGTAGGGCCCCCACCGGCCCCGGCTAGCGCCGGCGTTGGGTGGACGGTTCCTCCCCACTTGCGGGTCGCCCTCTAGCGCTACGGCCGCCGCGCGAGCGCGCGCTCCGACGCCGCCCCCGCAGGCCTAGCGCGAGCCGTACGGCAGCGAGACCGAGACGCCCCGATTCCACGCACGCACCTAGCGGTCATCAACGGAGGCCGAGCGCGCGATCCGACTCGCGGCACGCCACGTGGGCGTCCGCCGGCCGCGCCGGTCTACCGCGAAAGATGTTTCTCAAACCCTCGCCTAACCTAGGGACGGCTATCTCGGGAAGCCGCCCCCGCATCTGCACCTATCCGCTAAGCCCTCCCGACCACCGCGAAGCGGGAGGACGTCTATCGTGGCCGC